>NC_081435.1:19740169-20020076 GCF_949786415.1 Peromyscus eremicus
ATGTGAGGGATGGGTATTTTATGAAATGTTTCGAGTCTGTTGGGACTCGGTTGACATCTATGCTGACTCCACAGCATGAGCTGAAGGCAAGTGGAGGAATAGTCAAAATGCAGGCTAACCTCTGGCTGTCCCTCCCAGCCAGGCCACATGGGGACAGACTCCAACTCTATTTCAAGCAGACTACTTCCTGCCTTCGGGTCTTTTCACTTGCTCTTCTTTTCCCTAGATACTCTTCCTCTAGATGTCTGTGTGGTCGTCTTCATTATTTCAACCCGATAACTGTATGAAGTGACTTTATCACAGGGGTTTGCCTGACTACCTGAAAGAAATTAACCTTTTACTGTCCACCCACCCCTACCCCCACAGTCGCTTGCTTCGTTCTGCTTAACCTGCCTAATTTCCCATTGCCTCTCTTCCAGCATCTAGCATGGTATTGAGGTTCTTGTTTTTTTGTTTGTTTTATTTCCTGTTTGTCTCTATCTACTAAAAGATAAGTTCCAGAAGAACAGGGTCTTTGTTTTTTGATTGTTGTATTCCTCAAGTTTAGAGCAATTCCTGCCTGATACACAAGCATGAAGAAAAATGTATTGAATTTAAAGATCTCATTTAAATTAATAATAGTGTCTTTTTTTGGGAAAATATTTGTTTTGATTATAAGCCTAGGAGTGTTGGCTTGCATATGTATGTGTAACTCCTGAGTACCTGGTGCCCATAGAAGTCAGAAGAAGGCATTGGATGACCTGGCCATGTGCATGATGGGAAGTGAACCTGGGTCTTCTGCAAGTGCAGCAGGTGCTCTTAATTACTGAACCATTGCCAACTCCAAGAACAACATATTATTAATGAGCAGATAAAACTTTAAAATAGTATAGTCCAGCATGTTCCCTTTACAGAAGGAGAAAATGATATTTGGATTGGTGGTCCAACTTCCTAGGAAACCATGTGGTTATTACTGAGTCTGGGACATCACTCTGCTGTCAGTCAGACTTCTAGAGCATGTCTAGTACTTCATCCGAGGAACTGTCCCACATTTTAAATGCTTCCATGAGGAGGACTAGAAAGAAACAACAACAACAAAGCTCATTTTTGAAAGTCTGGAATCAAGGAGAGTGTGAGGGGATTTGATGACTTCCAAGGCACAGAGCAAATTCCATATTCCTGAGAACCAGAGATGAACCTGTATCTTTTCTGTGTGTTTAAAATATACATTGTTGTTGCAACCAGAGCAATTGGGCAAGCAGGAAACACACTGAGAAGTCAATATTCCTCACTGCTTAATAATAACATATCATTTTGTCAAATGGAATGTCACAGCATGGTGGCAGCTGATGCCATTAGTTCTTGGTAGTGGCATTCTGTGCAGTATAAAAACACATTATGCATAGTGAGCAACTCCTCTTTGGAGTCCTTCTTAATGGTGACAAACAAGCTTACCTAGAAAATATTCAACAGAACCCCTTCAAAGGCAATGCCCTATGATTTAGTTTCATTTTAATGTGTCTTGTTTTCCTTTGTACTGGCATCCATTTAAACCTAGCCCTTGTCCCTGCCCCAAGGATGCTGTGCCACACCGATGCTAGGGACCAGTTTAAACTCTGTACACCGTCAGTCGTCAGTCTGCTAGCAAGGCCTCTTCTTTGCCATCAGTTGCCTGTGTTTCTCTTCTCACAGACTCATGAACTTAGTGTTCTTCTCAACTCATTCATACTCACACCTCAGTGGAGAGTTTCCCCAAACTAACACACATCCGCTTATTGGTGAAATTATTAAGGCCACTCCACGTAGTTAAAAGGGAGGTTTATTTTGTGGGGTAACTTACAAGTGAAGGAATATTTTACAGGGTCTGGAAAAGGTGTGACACAGTCCGGCGGTGTTCTCTGGAGAACTCTACTCGGTCCACCTCCAGCGTCCAGGGTCCAGGAACCAAGAGAGCCAGTGCATCCGGATCTCGGGTCTTCAGGGCCCTCTCTTGGCCCCGCCTTGTAGGTGTGACAGTTACCGAAGTCTCAATGGGGGTTGGAACTTCCAGATCAAAGCTGGAATGGCTACCCACTACATCCCCTCTTCTCTGCTCTTTCATCTTTTGCCCCCACATCCCACAGTGATGGTCTTACAAGTAAAACTCTTATGCTTATTTGGAAACATTCTTTTCCTTTCATGTTCTTGCTTACCATACATGATGGGGAAAGTTAGATGGATATGGCAGCACAGCACCCTGCTCCATGGGAGTTTACAACCCCTTGAATGGGAAGTCTGACGTACGTCATCCGTCAGTGGTGTAAATCAGTGATGGTCCCCTGTTGTAAACCAAAGGTCTTATAATGTAACAGTAGAAATATGAACATTTGTGTTTATCTCAGATTTAAACATTTTACATTAATTACCAACAGAATACTCTCTAAAAATCTATTTTAACATGGGGGCTCCACAGCTATTGGTCCACAGTTCATGGGTTTCCACTAGTGTGGCTGGTCATCTCTGTACATTTTCCCATCATGATCTCGATGTCCCTGGCTTATAGAATTCCTCCTCTCTGTCATCGATTGCACTTCTGGAGCTTGGCCTGGGACTAGACTAGGCCCTCTGATACGTGAAACAGTTGTTTAGCTTGAACTATTTGGGGGGGGGGGGCTCCAAGAAGGGGCATCAGGATCTGTCCCTGATGCATGAGCTGGCTTTCTGGAGCCCAATGCCTAAGGTGTGACACCTTGTGCAGCCTTGGTGCAGGAGTGTTGGCTTGGATCTGCGTCAACTGAATATACCAGGCTCTGCTGACTCTCCATGGAAGACCTTGACTTGGAGGAGATAAGAATGGGAGGTTGGTTGGGGGGAAGACTGGGGGGGGGCGAAAGGAGGGAGGAGGGGGGAATCTGTGGTTGGTATGTAAAATGAATAGAAAATTTCTTAATAATAATAGTAATAATAATAATAATAATAATAATAAAGAAAAAAATCTATTTTACCCAAGAGACCATATAAGCTCAATGTTCAAAACACTTCCTTAAAATAACATGGTGCAACCTTTTTCCTTTACAGAAAGAGAAATTAAAGGTCAGTTTGGTGATGAGACCTACAGGGAAACCCCTTGGTCATTGCTAAGGCTGGATCCACACTGGCTGTCACACTTCAAGAGCAGGTCTTGTACTTCATCTAAGAACCGTTTACTTCACCTGACTATTGTGGAGTATAAATCTGCAGAGTACAGTTGTCCCATACAGAATGAAGAGACCATTGTTGCCATTGTACCCCTCTGAAGACCACAGGTTCATCTAGAGCAGAGTTTCCTGAGAACTTTTTCCCTATTCTTGCCAACACTGGAACAGGGGTTGATATCCTGATGTGGAAGAAAATGGTTGCTCATCATGAACATTATAAAAAGAATTGGGAGTGGTCTCTCCAAATCAACATGTATGAGACTCTTTATATAGATGGCTCTGTCCGTGGCTTGATCCTTCTTGCCTACAGAGCCCTGTAAGTGCGTGTGTGTAGGTGAGGTAGGGGAAGAGGAGGAGCCTTTACAAAAGCCTGGAAAAATTCTTCTGGTAAAAATATCTGTTATCTCTTAATTCACAGTTTACTCCCCAAACCATCACCACATATGGGAATTGTTTAGAAGAACACATGCCTCATTTATACCCATTTATAAGGGTAGGAAGAAATCTATGTATACCTGAAGTGTGAACAGTTTATATAGCAGGAACATTTATTGTTTATAATAATTGGTTTCTTAGAAATATTCTAGTGAGTTTTCCCTCAGAACTTTAGAAATGTCAGCTTTGCTCAAATGGAATCTGTAAACATGACACAAAAGAAGCTTCTCTTCAGTGTTGTAAGCTCAGCTTGCCTTACAAAATAATCAGCTACAGTCAACACAAAATGTGAACATTACTCAAACAGAATTGTGTTTCGTCTGGAGCAGGGGGATGCCATGCAGCTTGCAGGGTGATGGTGTGAAGTCTAGTCTAAAATTGGCATAGACCTGACATTTGATGCCCAGAAAAACCTCCTGTCAATCATGATTAAGTTACAGTGAGGGCCACATCATCCCTGAAGGTACAGCAACTTCTTCACCTGTGCCTCTTTCTCTCTGTCCAGTGAGAATGTGAGGATTGGATGTGGATCAGTGTTCTAGAAAAGAAGGGCAGGAAAAAGGAAGGGAAGGATGGAGGAAAAAGGGAGAAAGGAAGAAAGAAAGAGAGGGGAGATAAGGGGAAACATGGGGAGAGGGTAAGAGACCTTGTTCCATAAGGAGGCAGCCCCTGAGGAGGAAAATCACCTGAGGTGGTTCTCTGACCTCCATACCCATGTGAACCTGCATACACTTCATGGCACATACACACATGTACATATGTACAAACACACATACACACATGATGCACATAGACTGTCAGGTTACATGCTAAATACTGACACACTGCTCTGATGCTGGATGTCATCCATGCACTTTGCATGTGGTCACCCCAAGCACTTCTCCAGCACCTTTTTGCTTCCTGCTAAGGATCCAGAGACAGAGAAGGATGTCATGTGCCCAGAGGGACACAGCCAGCACCAGCAACAGACTGCTCAGCTCTGAACCCAGATGATCACCACTACAGGTAGACCAATCTTAGTGGTTAATTGGGAAGGGAGACAGGGGCCTTCAGAATCCCAGGCAAAGAAGGGAAAGGGAACTTCATATTTTGAAAAAAAATAAAACAATAGGCAGGTTATTTTCACCCACAATGGGCCTCTTTGCTGTAGGAGGAGAAAAATAAAACAGCAACTCATCCGCCCATACTTAAAACTCTGTTACTGTTGAGGGCCTCTAGTCAGATGGCCACAGTTTGGTATCACTGGGGAGGTGTAACTCAACCACAGTCCTAGTGAGGAGCAGATCTGTAAGACAAAGAATCCAGTTCTAATCCTAGATGTACGACCCTGAACAAGTTACTGTCTCCTGTATCTTGCTTTTACTGTCTGTACACATCAGGGACTCACACTTCCCCATCAAGTAGTTGTTGAAAATTTTGAGTAAGCATTTTTTTTTAATTTTTTTTTTTTTTTAGTTTGGGGTGCTCTGAACATTATAAGCATCATCACTAAATTGAGAATGCACAGGCTTTCTTGTCATTTCTCCCAGTGGAAAATCTAGGAACTCATGTCCAATCTTCTGCAGCAGCAGCTGTGTTAATCATGTCACGGGTGTGTGCCATCGCAGTTGTAACATCAAGTTTCTGGTGTAAAATCCGTATGAACCCTGGTGATATTTATTATTAGCCAACATACTGACTGATACAATACAGTTTCTTCTAATATCTGGGTTGAATTAAACTCTTCAGGTTTTGTTTGTTGTTTGTTTGTTTTTTGAGACACGGTTTCTCTGTGTAGTTTTGGTGCCTGTCCTGGATCTCACTCTGTAGACCAGGCTGGCCTCGAACTCACAGAGATCCACCCGGCTCTGCCTCCTGAGTGCTGGGATTAAAGGCGTGCGCCACCACCTTGATGAAATGTTTGTAAGTGTGTCTGTGCATCTGTCTGTGTTTCCTTCCTGAGATCAAACCCAGTTCCCTTTGGTTAACACAAAAGGTAGTGTAAATGTGGCTGACCCCACATCCTGAGCATAAATCATTGCTATGGACTCCTAAGCTTGGCCTTTCCTTTTCCTTTTTGTTCTCCTCCATCCCAGGCTTCCTTCTCATCTGGCCCTCAGATGTTTAAAAATGCGTCATTCTCTGTAGGATGTTTGGAGCCATGTTTTCACTAACATTTCCTGC
Source organism: Peromyscus eremicus (assembly GCF_949786415.1). NCBI lineage: Eukaryota > Metazoa > Chordata > Mammalia > Rodentia > Cricetidae > Peromyscus > Peromyscus eremicus. The sequence continues at coordinate 19,745,923 of NC_081435.1, forward strand.
CTGGTTTACAGCTTCAGTGCTGTATAGTCTCTAGTCCCTGATCTCATCTGCACAGACTTTTTAAACTCTAGTCAAGGACGATCTTCCGCTTTCCTCATGGTCTCCTTGTTTCAAGATGTCAACAAACCTACCCTACAGAAGATGTGGCCTTAAAGGCCACTCTGATAATGCAAACCTCTATACTCCTCTGCACAAGACATTTACTTCCCTGGCCCCCAACTTTGCACAACTCAAGGGAGCTCAAAGTACCCTGGTTCAGTTTGCTACCTCTCCCCATGCCAGACACAGGAAGTTTACCATGGTGTCAATGTATGATCTCTGCCTGTCCTCACAGAGCCAGTGGCCTCAAGACAGAACTGTGGTGACACTAACATGGCCACAAAAATGGTGCACAAAGAAGAGATATTTGGTCCAACTTCAGTGTGCAGGGTTAGACAAACGATTTCCAGAGGCAAAAGCTGAACAGAAGTTTATAGCACAAAGAGGTGTTTGCCCAGGAGCAAAGAGAGACCCGGTATTGAAGCTGAAGATACCATGGGTGTCTTCACAATCCAAGGTGTGAAACAGACACTTAGCCAGGAAACTGGAGGGGCAAGCAGAGTGGAGGGGTTATACAGCCTGAGGTTTTAGTAAACAGAGTTCTGAAATAGGAGCTTTCCCCGATAGTGTGCAATGCGTTGAAGCTTGCTGTGACTGTAGGCCTGGGTGAGAGGTGGGGTTATGAAATAGGTTTGGACAGGGTAGGATGGAGTGGGGTTGGCATAGCTTTCTTCTCTGAAGGAGGGCCTTGCTTCTCCGGAGGAGCATTAGTTTTCTGTTCTCCAAGTGTCTCTCCAGACCTATTTTACTCTGCATTCCTCTCCCAGGAAGGGTGCTTTTAGTCTTCTGCTTCCTGCTATTATTTTCTGCAGAGATAAAAGCCTCCTGGGATTACTTGTAGGGGTGAGGTACCTGCACTCAGCCCCCGCCCCAGCTCCTCTGAGAAATGCTTCCCAGGACTGAGGGAAAAGTGAAAGGTTTTTTTATAATAACTCCACACACACAGGCCAATGCTCTTCATTCTGTGTGCTCTTTATTGTTGTGTTCTTTGTTTTTTCCACCTTTATTCTTCTCTATATCTTTATTCTTCTACACCTTTATTCTACTATATCTCTATTCTACTCATTACAAATTCCCAATTGCATATATATATATATATATATATATATATATATATATCCATTCATTAGCAACTTGTTAGTAAAAACTACAAAGTAAACTCTCAGGGACAAGTATTCTGATAAGAGTCATATTTGGCAAAGACTTGGTCAGCTTAACTGGAGATTGACAACAGCTTCAGATTGTAAAAAGTTCTGGCTCATCTTTTAAAGGGATAGCTACAAGGGTAGAAGGGAAGAAATTAAACCAATGAGAGATTTAAGGGAAAGGCATAGAATATGTGTACTATTTTATGTGATTAATAATATCTGGACATGGTTAATCAGCTAACATCCTTTTTCTATTAATCACCTGAATCTTCAGACCTATACATAGTTAGTCTACTGAGCCTAAAATCTTGCATTAAAAACTGATGTAGAAATAAACACAAAGTGTTAATTGTTATTTGAATCAGAGTGGGGCGGTGCCAAAGGAGGAAGCTTAGGGCAACATAGATGCTATTGATCTTTTGAAGGACTAAGATATACCAAGCCCAGACACTTGCACTATCACTTCTAGTTCACCACAATTCTTCTGAAGGGTTTTGATCCAATAAGGCCAGGCACCAGCAATTCTGCTCTATGAAAGTTCCACGAGGACATTTTGTCTGGCCAGTTTGGCCTCGTTGGTGGCTAAGGATGGAGAACACGATCTCTAAGTGTCTACAGTCCACATGGAACAATAGACCTATTTATGAAGCATATTTTAGTATGTTTCTATTCATCAAAATCATACAGTTAAATAAAAAAACCATCTTCTTGACTATCCAGAATTCTGTGTTCCCATAAGATTGAGATGTAATCATGAGGTTACATGTACACATTACATGGAAATGCACGGTACATGGAGAGATATCATAGCTGTTCTTAAGGAAGAAATGCAGTTCTTAGGGAAGAAATGAAGTGGCACATGAGAGAAAGACAGACAAGGAGCAACTAGTCATTTATAGTCAGTAACTTCATGGCTTTGCGAGGTGGGGCTTCCCATCGAAGAGTCATTCATTGGGTGAGTTGACATATGCACATCAGTTATCACCTGCTGTATACTCTCACGGTCCTCAACAACTACTCACACCAGGGGTGTGGTCACTGGCATAGCCTTTCCTTTTGGGTGAGTTGACATATGCACATCAGTTATCATGTGCTGTATACTCTCACGGTCCTCGACAACTACTCACACCAGGGGCGTGGTCACTGGCATAGCCTTTCCTTTCTCTACACTAGCTAGTTTGTCTCCTGTACTCTTTCCATCTTAGAATGCTATCTTCCTTCCCATCTGTGGGGACAGAGACGGTTCTAGTACTTATGTCACCCACTTTCCATATGGGGATCCTCTGATGTCCACCCCTGACAGACCCCTTTGATTCTTTTCTAGATTCTTCTCTGGCTAACTAGAGGGTCTTCTCATGCGGTATGCCTTATCCCTCAGGTAGGGTTTCTCTATAATTTATAGGACATTATCGACTTCTACATTTTAGCAACACAGGGGAATCAAATTTAATGCTTGGATGTTTCCAGTCAACCAGAATGAAAATTAACTTTGCAATTAAAAGCCTGCTTTGACACTTGAATGAGTTCCCGCTGCAGGGATGCCTTTGAAAAGAGAGCTAACTCATCCTGATTGATGGGAGGGAGGGGATTCCGAGCAAGTTACTTCAGTCAGAAGTTAATGGAGAACATCCCTGCTCAGGGGTCACTGTGAGCTGGTAATTGAGGCAATCAGATGCTGCAGTAGGTGAGCTGTGAACAAATTAACTCCTGGATGACAGCAGGGGACAGCATGTGGCTTCAATATTTATACTGGGCAGCCACGCTCTCTCTCTTTTAAGACAGAAGAAACTGTCATCGCTGGATGAAATTGGATTTAATTGCAGGCTACCATGTGTGCACAAGTTTTGGAACTGAGTATTTTTCAAAGGAAAATTAGAGAAATAAATATAGCCAAACCATCTCTATAGATTCTTTCACTCCCCTCTCTCTTCCCTTCTTTTTTTCTTTCTATTTTGATATCTTTTTTTGGAAACTAGATGTCACAGGATAGTCTGAGCGCAATGATTACCCATATAAGAGAGATCGCCCCACACACCCAAGGCTCTACAATCTTCTTTCCTGACTTAGGACTTATTAGCCTTTCCTTGTTGTTTTTCTCATGTGTTCCATATTCCTTAGATTCAGAGCTAGGAAGATTATTTAGTAGTGACATTTTGGTGGCATTTTAATAATGGAATTGCAGAATAGGTCTGGTTATTAAATGATGACTATAATTTGGGAAGCAGGTAAATATAAATATCAGCCCCTAACTTGTCTGATAACTCAGCTGACAGAGCAGTGGGGGAAGTACACATAGACTTTCCATGAATTTGGAATAATAACCGGAGTCACTCTCTTTTCTTCCTGCAACCTAGAGGAACGCCTCTATACAAATGTTAACCGTCTCCCAACCTCTCAAGGTACCTTTGGTTCCTTCACAAGTATGCGTAACTTAAGACTCCTCTGTAACAACCATTTTGCATGCTAATGGTGATTATTTCCACGGGGTAAGGAATAGTGTGTCATCTCTACTTTACAATCACATGTTCACTTTAATCTTGAATACAGCTGTAGTCATTGTCTAAGACTTCACATGTGAAAATGCTAACACTTGGGATAGTCAGTGCTTCACCTGAGGTGAGGTGCCTTGTGCCAGCCAAGGTGCAGACTCGGTTCTGATGAGTATGTGATCCTCCATGAGCCTTTGCATCCACGACGTGGTGCTTCACCAGCTCTTCGTAACTAGTTTAGGTTAGTTTCTGTGATTATGTTCCTCATGAGTAACTGAGTGTTTCTTACTTTTACTTTTCTGTCTTCTGTCTTGTACTCATAGCCTTTAATGAGTGAGTGTCCTGTACATCCTTAAGAGATTGCTTTCTTTGAAGGAAAAGAGATGCAACATAGGTCTCGATATCTCTCTACTCTGGGATATGCCCATAGTACCTGAGGTGTGGCATCTGTGGATGTAGAGTTCTCAGGTCTTGCCTTCAACAGCAGATCTCTTCAACTGCATATATACTCTGAGCATCAAGAACAAATAATGAAAAGGGCACAATTAGAAATGTATCAGGCCGGGCAGTGGTGGCGCACGCCTTTAATCCCAGCACTCAGGAGGCAGAGCCAGGCGGATCTCTGTGAGTTCGAGGCCAGCCTGGGCTACCAAGTGAGTTCCAGGAAAAGGCGCAAAGCTACACAGAGAAACCCTGTCTCAAAAAAACAAAAAACAAAACAAAAAAAAAAAACAAAAAAACCAAAAACCAGAAATGTATCAGGCTAGCTTGCTAAAGCAGCATCATGCTCTAAGCATGGACTCTCCTTCCCGTCTGGAGGAGCTCTCTGAGTGAACAGTTTTCTCGATGTATGTGCACCAGAGAGGACTGAGGACAGGATCCGTGGAATGTGTTTCCTTTTTTTTTACTTTTCCTTTCTCTTTGAAACATAGATTTATAAAAGCATTTATCACAGGAAGATTTTTATTTTATTTATAAGGGCATTTGTCTTAAGAAGGGCAGACTTTTTTTAATACATTTTGATGATATTCTTTGCTCTTCTCCAGTTCCTCCCAGATCATCCCACCTCCCTACCCAGCCTGCATGATGTGTTTTCTCTCTCTCAACAGGAAAACAACCACCACCACAAACCAACAAAAGATAGGAATAAAAATAGACAAACTAGAAAAAAAAATCATAAGGCAAAAAAAATACCAACACACACACACACACACACACACACACACACGGAATATGTTTTGTGATATCAACTACTCCTGGACTTGGGGATTGCCCTGGAGTGTGGTTGATATATCCAGTGACACACCATTGGAAAAACTGATTTTTCCCTTGCTCAGCAGTTATCAATAACAAATAGCTTCTTGACTAGGGGTTGGACCCTGTTTCCACTTCCCCTTCTCAGTGCTAGGATTTTATCCAGTTTGAGCACAGACAGGTCTTGCACATACTGTCAGTCTCTGTGAGATCATGTGTATCAGTCCAGTTATGTCTGGAAAACACTGTTCCTTGGAGTCATCTACCCCCTCTGGCTCTTATAGCCTTTCTGCCTCCTTTTCCACATAGATCCCTGAGCCTTGAGGGGAGGGGCTTGATGAAGACATCCCATTTAGGTCTTCATGCTCCCAAGTCTCTCACTCTGCAGGTTATCCAATTGTAGATCTCGGTTAATTACCATCTGTTGTGGAATATTAGTTAAAGATATGTTGCATTTGTTTGTGCTGTGGAACATTTGTTTATTGATAGAAAAATGTGTTGCATTCTTTTGGTTTTGTTTTGTTTTATTTTGTTTTTTGAGACAGGGTTTCTCTGTGTAGTTTTGTGCCTTTCCTGGAACTTGCTTTGTAGACCAGGCTGGACTCAAACTCACAGAGATCCGCCTGCCTCTGCCTCCCGAGTGCTGGGATTAAAGGCGTGTACTACCACTGCCTGGCGTGTTGCATTCTTTCATGTTGCATTTGTTTAACTCTGTGAAGCTGTGTTACTTTGCCTATCTAAAACAGCTGATTGATCTAATAAAGAACTGAATGGCCAATAGCTAGGCAGAAGAGGGATAGGTGTGCTTGGAAGGGAGAGAGAATAAGTAGAAGGAGAAAAATGTGAGGAGGAGCAAGAAAAGGAGAAGGAGAGGAGGATGCTGGGGGGCAGCCACCCAGCCACCCAGCCACACAGACAGATACAGAATAAGAAGGAAAGAAAAGATACACAGAAATAGAGAAAGATAAAAGCCCAGAGGCAAAAGGTAAAGGTGATAATTTAAATTAAGAAAAGCTAGCTAGAAATAAGAGAGAATAAGTCTCTGTGTGATTATTTGAAAACTGTGTGGCGGGCCCCCCAAAAAGCTAAGACTGAGAAAAAAACAACCACCAACTGCAACCATCTACTGCAAGAGGCGCTTTTCTGATGAGGGTTGAATGGTATTCTGAGTCTCATCAGTGGTTCCATGAATGGGAAAAGCGGCTCCCACCCTACTCTAGGAGTTATTTGATTACTATGTTCCTTTAGCAGAATAATAATAGTTACACAAACAAAACTGGCAAGGAGTTAAGTAAATAAATAAATAAATAAAAATTTGAATAATTCAAAACCTTCCCCAAACATCAAGTTCTGTTTCATTTTTCTATTGCTCAGTAGGTCTATTTTCTGCCCTATTTTTCTTTAATTACTATTGTTACATGTACACACACACACACACACACACACACACACACACACACATACACAAATCTTAAAATCTTCTGAGTCCAAAAGAGGACATGTTTATTCATTATGTAATATCCAATGAGAACCCATAAAGCCACCCATACAGAAACCCTCCAGATAACCCTTTCAGACAGACCTTGAACACACACCCGGTCCTTTAATCTTTAGCAGCAGACAACTGCTCTTTTGTGGAGTCAGACCTTATACATCTCAAAAATCTTATCATTAAAATCGAACTAAGAACAACCCTGTATTCTCCGTCTGTTAGAAGTTGGAGCATTGCTGGTCTACTTACAAACTGGCTTATGCACTCTTTGTCTTTGGTATATGCTTTAGAAATAAAATACATATATGCTTTTATTATTGCTTGCATTAAAGCATATTGGGTGACAATATGGCGTCTAGATTGATCAACATCTGGTGCAATGAGTCAGTAGGAAAACATTTGCTTTCTCCTAGGGGATGATGTATAGGTAGGTTTGCAATTTATAGGCAACAGCCAAATACCCTTTTATATATAGCATTTGTGTGGTTTGGGATCCACCCAAGCTGTGCCCATGAACTAGTTTGAATGAAAAGTTTAGCCAACGTATATATGTTTTTAGGTAATATAATTAAAATATTCTTAATTGTGAGTTTTAATTTTTTTCAGGAATATATACAGTAAAATATTCTGATTACTTAGGAATGCTGCTCAGTCAAATCCAAAACCATGTATGAAGAGTATCACTTTCCAAAGAAAAAGTCAATAGAACTGAACGACCACTGCTCTTGGTTAGGGTTGACAACAGGGTCAACAGTCTAAAGACTTTTCAAAACTTTATGACTACGATTCTAAACATAGATTTAATTAATAGAGTCTTAGAAATATGGAAGCTGTTAGAGCTGGGTTATTCTGGGATATATTGCTTTTTGCCCCAGTAAATTTGTCATACTTACATTCCCAACTTGATTATAAGAGCTAAGTTATGCAAGCATAGAGCCAATTCAAATATATGGATCTAGTTGAGGCAGACAAAATGAATAAGAAAAAAAATTCAGCTTTACCTTAAGATGCCAGTGGTCCAGACTCTACCCAGAACCCTACAATATAGGAGCATTGTCTGTGTGTGTAGGTGGCTTGGGGTAGGGGTTTCTTGGACTTGAAATGGGGGCCTCATACTTGAGAGTCAGCTTGAGAAGGGAACAACAAAGGGGTTTGAGGCACAGTAGCTTGGAAGGGTTCAAAGGAGGGTATCTGGGGGAAGTGGTTTGACTCTATTTCAGTTTTTAAGATGAATATAAAAAGCCTGAAGCTTTTTAAGGCCCATCACAAAGAAATAAACAGTTGTTACCGTATTATGTATTTTCCACAAGGAAAAATGAGATGCACAGTAAGAAATGATTCCCATTTTGTTCCCAGACTCTTTTTTATTTTATTTTTACTTGTGAAATTATAATATGATAATTACAATATTATTCTCTTCCCTTTCCTCCCTCCTAACCCTCCCATATACCCATTCTTGCTCTCTATCAAATTCATGGTCTCTTTTTTTTCATCAATTATAATTACATGTGTATATATATAATTTATATTCTTAAATATAGCCTGCCAAGTCTATATAATGTGTTAGTATGTATGTTTTCGTAGCTGACCATTTGGTATTGGATAGTCAGTTGGTGTACTCTAGGAAAGACTATTTTTCCCACTTTGAGCATTCCTTAGTTGCCTACAATTCTGTGGTAGGATTGAGGCCCCGTGAGCTTTCCTTTATCCATTTTGGCATATCAATTGTCATCCATCTTAAGCACATGTTCAGGCAGTCATGTTGGTGGAACTTTATGGGTGTAGCTTCTCATATTACTAGTAGACACAATCTCACAGAAAACTCCTTGATCCTCTGGTTCTTACAATCTTTCTGCCCCTAATCCACAATGTTTCCTGAGCTTTAGGTGTGGGAGTATTTTGCAGGTGTATCCATTAGGACTTAGCTCCACAACTCTGCGTTCTGATTGGTTGTGGTTTTCTGTAGTGGCATTAGTCTGTTGAAAGAGAAGTTTCCTTGAAGGGTGAAAAATACTTCTGTGTGTACAAGAACAAATGTTTAGATTGTTGTTAGGAATTACGTTGGCTATGTTTCCAGTGCCATGCATGGTTTCCATCTTGCTATGCAGGTGTTAAGTCCAATTAGAAAGATGTTGGTTACCATCAAGGTATGAATGCTACTACTATTGCATACTACTATGAATGCTACTACTATTGTTATCATACCATGTCGGTCATTGATGTCATTTATAGGCATCATAGCTGGGCAAGATGGTTCATTACCTCCCTCCTTTGGAATCTTACATGATGTTTTCTCTTACCATGAAAGCTAGTCCTTGGGAGAAGGCATTCAGGTAATTTCTAGCTCACTGGGTTCTAGGCTGTATTCGGAGAGCATGGTGTCTTCAGCAATAGGGACTTACCTTTAATATCCCTCTCTTGCCTCATTGCTCCAGCTAGTACTTCAAGTACAATATTGAGAAGTGGAGGTAATGGATATCCTTGTCTTCTTCCTGACTTCAGGGGATTTTCTTCAAGCTTTTCTCCATTTAGAACAGTATTGGCTGTAGGTTTCTCATATATAGCTTTTATTGTGTTGTGGTATGTTCACCATAGTCCTACATTCTCTAAATTTTTATCATAAAGGCATGTTGGATTTTGTCAAAGTATTTTTCTGCGTCTACTGAGATACGATTTTTGTTCAAGTTTATTTATTGGGTTTATTATTTTTATTGACTTATGTAATCTTGATTTTTATAGATAAAGCCAATAGTATTGACCATAGTATTAAATCTTTTTAATGTATATGTGTGTTCTATTTTCAAATACTTTTAAATTTTTTCTTTTTATTAATTAACTTTTTTATTTATTTTACATCCTGACCATAGTTTCCCCTCCCTCCTCTTCTTCTATTCCCTTCCCTTGCCTCCCTTCTGCTTCCCCCTACATCCACTCCTCTTCTGTTTCTCTTCAGGAAGGGGCAGGCCTCCCATGGGCATCAGTAAAACATGGCATATGAAGTTGAGGTAGGACTAAGCTCCTCCCTTTGTTTTGAGGCTGGGCGAGGTACCCTAGTATGAGGAACAAATTCCCAAAAGGTAGCCCAAGCATTAGGGACAGGCCCTGAAGTCACTGGAAGAGTCCCACAAATAGAGATGGCTCAGCCCTTAAAGGCTAGGCTCACAACCAAAAATATTTTCAAGTATTTTATTGAGTATTTTTGAATATATGTTCATCAGGGATATTGGTCTATCCTTCCTTCCTTCCTTCCTTCCTTCCTTCCTTCCTTCCTTCCTTCCTTCCTTCCTTTCTTCCCTCCCTCCTTTTCCTTCTTTTTCTGTTCTTGTGTCTTTATCTGGTTTGGATATTAGAGTGATACCGGCTTTGTTGAAGGAGTTTGGGAAGGCTCCTTTTGTTTCAGGATTTTTGAATAGTTTAAGAACGACTGGCTTCTTTGAATGTCTGGTAGAGTTCTGCTGTGGCCAGAATTCCATCTGGCCATGACCTTTCTATTAGCTGAAAATCTTTATTAATAATTTAATCTTCTCAATTATTATGGATCTGTTTGGGTTGTTGATTCTTCTTGGTTTAATTCTGGTGGTTTGGTTGAATCTACAAATTAATCATTTTTTTAAAATGTGTTCCAACTAAATAGAACACAGGTTTTTTAAAAATTCCCTTATAATATTCTGAATTTTTTTGGTGTCTGTTGTGATGTTTCCCTGTTCACTTGATTCTATGAATCCAGGCCCTCTCTTTTTTCTTTTGTTTACTTGTGCCGAGGGCCTGTCAATCTTGTTTATCTTCTCAGAGAGCCAGCTGTTAGATTAGTTGATCCTTTGTATTTTTGTTTGTTTCTATTTCATTGATTTCTGCTGTGATTTTTATTATTTTTTGACACCAGTTGGGTTTGAATTTGGTTTGTTTCAGTTTTTCCAACTTTTTGAGCTGCATCATCAAAGCACTTATTTGTGCTTTTTCTGATGTTTTAATGCAAGCACGTAGAGCTACAGATTTCCTTCATACAACTGCTTTCAAAATGTCTCAGAGGTTTCGTTGTGCTTTTCATTTTCATTTAGTTTCAGGAAAATGTTTTACTTCTTTCTTGAGTTCTTTACTGCCTGTGGAATCAAGCTTTGGTCTGGAAGGCTGAGGAAAAGGCATGGATGGGAATGTCAAGGAGCCTCCACTGAGCTGGATCCTAGAGGAGATCTTAAGAAGCCTGACTGGAAGGGGTGGTTGTAATCTGCACAGAAGGAACCTGTAGTGGTTGCAAGTTAGGCAGTCCAGACAAAAGCTTCGAAGTGGTCTGTGGGAAGGTGGTGATGGCCAGACTAGGTCATAGCACTGGATATGGAACCCAGGCTAGTTCTATCCAGTTGCAGAAAAAAATGTGGGCAACCTGACTTTTTTTAATAAGATAATTTTTTTATTCATTTAACATACCAATCCAGGCCCCTCCAGCCTACCCCGCCCTCAACTCACCCCCCATTCCCTCCTACACAAGGTAAGGCCTCCCATGGAGAGGGAACAGAGCCTGGTACATTCAGTAGAGGCAGGTCCAACCTCCCCAACCCCATCAAGGCTGTGCAAGGTGTCCCACCATAGGTAGTGGGTTCCAAAAAGCCAGCTCATGCACCAGGGATGAATTCTGATCCTACTGCCAGGGGGTCCCCTTGAACAAATCAAGCTACACAACTGTCTCTCCTAGCCCAGTCCTGTGGAAGCTCGACATGTGTTGATCTAAATTTCATGAGTTCCCATTAGCCCATAGAATCTCTCCTCTCTCTTTGACTGGGCTTCTGGAGCTTGGTCTGGTGTTTGGCTGTGGATCTCTGCATCTGCTTCCATCAGTTACTGGAGAAAGGTCAGCCTGACTTTTAAGTCTGCTCAATTCACATTCTCAGGGTAGACTACCCCAATGTTCAACTTTTGCATAGGTGTCTGTGCAGTGTGTTTGAAAGCCTGTGTGACTCTTTGAACAATGACTTCTAGACATAGTAATATGCCGTTTGATTTTATGGTACTTCCCCATCCTTGCTTTCATTTCACTGTGTAACTAACTTGTGATGAAATGATACAGAATTATAATTCTCTTGCACTGAATTCCTGAATCCAATGCCAGTGGAGGATATTGGTGAAATTATTAAGGCAACTCCACGTAGTTAAAAGGGAAGTTTATTTTGTGGGGTAACTTACAAGTAAAGGGATAGGTAACAGGGTCTGGGAAAGGTGTGGCGCAGTCTGGCGGTGTTCTCTGGAGAACTCTGCTCGGTCTAACTCCAGCATCCAGGGTCCAGGAACCAAGAGAGCCAGCACCTCCGGATCTGGGTCTTCAAGGGTCCTCTCTCGGCTCCGCCTGTAGGCGTGACAGTTACTAAAGCCTCAATGGGGGTGGTCCTTCCAGATCAAAGCTGGAACGGCTAACCACTACAGGAGACAAAGTACTTGAGACCTCTTTTTACCAGGTAAGAAAGAGGCAAGTTTATCAGGGAGAGAAAATAATCACATGGTTATCATTTCCTTAATTAATCAAAATAATTGCATTGCACATTAAAATGCATGCATAGTATTAGACAAGCACATGTTGGATTTTCTTCTTCATTATTGATTAACTTTGACAATTTCACACACGTACATAATAGAGTCTAAGTACTCTCACCCCTACCCTCTCTTATCACCCTCTTACCCCTGACAAGCCTCATCCTCCCTATCAGTCCCCTACTCAGATTTATGTCTTTTAGTTTTGTTTTGTGATCCACTGAATCTAACCAGGGCTGTCTGTATGATCATCAATTTGAAACCACCTACTAGAGCGTAATAATCTCATCACTGGGTGCATGAATGAGAACTGCTGCTCCTCCCCTCTTCCACAGTCTACCAACAGCTAGGACTTCAGCAGGGGTGAGCAGGGGTGAGCAGGGGTGAGCAGGGGTGAGCAGGGGTGAGCAGGCCTTCAAGCTCCTCCCCAGGTGTGCCTGATTGTTTGCGGGCTCCTCTTTGTGCGGACACAGTGGAGGCAATCTCAGGTGATGGGAGCTGAGGTTACAATGCCAATCTCATGCCCAGGAGAGGCATTTGGCAGCTGTTCTACCAACCTTTCAGCTCTTACATTCTTTCTGCACAGTGTTCCCTGACCCTTACAGGGTGTGGCATAAATGTTGTGTTTAAGGATCAGCACTCAATCACTACTTACTCTCACCCAATCATTACTTTCACAGCCACAAGTCTCTATATTCATCACGCCACTCATTTGAAAGAGAGGCTTGACTGGTAAAATCTGTATCATTTGTTTACAGGCATGAACATAACTATTTGGATGATGACTAATTTGACTAAAGGACAGTAATAAATTCGCCCCCTGGGCTCTAGACTTCCTCAGCCATGGATTTCTGACTGAATTTACAGCACCAGACATGGATTCCTTCCTGTGACACAGACCTGGATTCTAATCAGAGAGTGACTGGTTTCTCCTAGAAAAAATTGTACTACTATTGCACAAGTGGATGCATCTTATTTGGCAGGTTGTATTATTATATGAAGGAGTCACAGACAGGTAGGACCACTGACACTTTTTTCCCTCTAGTAACCTGACTTGAACCTTCTAGCATCATGAAGACTAGCCACCAGTGAGGAGGCTTCTGGCTCAGTTCTAGACCGACTTCTATATATTTTTAAATCAGGGTATGTGATATCTTTATCAGTATGGGGTTGTCATCCAGTTCTAGTGGGAAGCCAAGAGGATGGCAAGGACTTGTATTATTTTGGGGGCTCTGGGTCCTCTCTGACCAACAACTTAAAAGGAAGTATAGATTTTTTGTTTAATAACCCACTGGGCTATAGGAGCAACTTACCCAGCCTTGCAGAGTCTCTTTGTCATACTTTTTCATCAATACTTTATTAACCAAGTGTTACCAGCTGATCGTGTCCTTACTCTCCCAAAGCTTGCTGCTGTTACCATGGGAGAGTTCCCATACCCACCAGCCATGAGTGTCAGAGAGAATCCTTCTCTCCTTCTGTAGCTCAAGAAGATGGGGTTCCTGGGGGCTTTGTGACAATAAATAAGAATTAACAATGAGAGGTTTGGATTTCTTTGTGGAATAGAAAGGACATCCTCTTCCATCTTTTTGTTAAAATATTTATTTTCATTTGTAAGAGAATCTTTTTTGGGTGGGGGAGTTGTTATTTTTTGTTGGACTTTAATTAATTTGTTTCTTTGCCTGTTTATTTTTGGATATAGTTAGTATCTCATGTAGTCCAGGCTGGCCTAAACTTTCTATGCAACAATATTGACCTTGCATTCCTAAGTCTTCTGTGTTCCAAATGCTTGGATTTCAGATACGTGCCACCATGGCCACCTGGAACATTTATTTTAGTGTAAGAGTTTTTATTATTTGCTTGTTTGGTTTCTCAATTTATTTGAGATAAGATCTTATGTGGGGCAGGTTGGCCTCAAAGTCTTAATTCTCCTGCCTCCACCTCCCAACTGCTAAGATTACAGATAATCGCCACTGTGCCCCACTAAATCTTTGTTTTTAGAAGATTTATATGTTATTTACCTATATCACTTCAAAATAAAGCAACCTTATGTCAACTTTATGACCCAGGGAAGTCTTTCTAAGGACCCAGGAGCCACCTGTTAGAACTGTAAACAGGGGAGACATCCCTCTCCACACTCCATTAGCTAGGGGGTTGCTTTTCTTCAGCACTGGCTCCTGGTTGCAAAAACCACCTTTTGACAAAAGATAGAAGCTTATTTTTTCTTTGTATAAAACCAATTAACTAACACAGATGGTCACCCTAATTAACAGGTAAATTTAGCATAAATTACGTGAATAAATGATGCTGTCAAGTCCTCTTATTTGATAACTAATTATTATCTATTTAGAGATGCCGGTGATGGGCTGACTACGGGAGAGTAAGATTTTTTTCTGCCTTCTGTTTCTGATGGAAGTAACCTCCCTCCAGAGAAGATCGCATTCTGGTTGAGTACTGAACAAACCTCTCTCCTTTCCCACTAGCCTTTTGGAGAGGCTTTCCAGGATGGGAGATTTTTGTTTTTAATTGTATTTCTATAACTAATATAACATCAGGGTGTTGTGGGGATAATATCCTAATTAGTTTTCAATTACAGCCCAGAACAGTCACATCTTTCAGTCAGACTTAGATGAAACTCATGGAGATTGGACTAACTGTGGGTAAAGATCCTGTCTCCTGTTCAACTGAAGATACTAGTCCTGGCCATTGAATTCTTCCCAGTCCTGGGCATCTGGCAAATGTCCTGTCCCCAAGATCTCTACTCAGTCTGTTCTGTAGCTTACTCCCTGGCCACAGTCTCTCTTCTAGAAAGATCTCTTTGTTGTTTTTCAAATTCGGAGACATTTTTATCTAGACTGGCATTTGCTCTCCAAAAAGCTTTCTTTTCTGTAATTTCTCAACATATTCCCCAATTTTCTTCACAAATAATTGGGTGTCAAGGCCACAAAAAAAAGAGAGAAAGAAAGAAAGAAAGAAAGAAAGAAAGAAAGAAAGAAAGAAAGAAAGAAAGAGACAATACAGATATCCTTCTCCTCCCCATACCATAACTGTGTAACTGCTAGAGGCAAACATGGAGAATGCTTCTGGGTGATGCCACAGGTGAAGACTTTCTTCATAGGAACCCAAAAGCACAATAAAGAAAACTAAACTTGACAATAAAATTACTTCTAAATAAAAGACTTCTGCCCCCCAAAAGGGAACAATCTTAACTCAGTGACAACCTAAAATGAAAGAAAACAAAATAAAACTTTTATAAGGGATTGGTTTCTAGAATGTATAAGAACTTGAAAAACACAATAGCAAAAAATACCAAATGATTTTTTTTTTTTAACATCACGGCCTTAACCAAGGCTTCCCTGCTTTTCTATGACTTGGCGAACTGATATACCCACAAATGTGTTAAAAGTGTGCTGATACATAAAGTTCTTTGTTCTGTTACTATAAAATATTTTTGAAATTGCTGCCTCATCAGAACATGGTATCTAGGGAAAATCTAAGTCTGTGTTCTCTCAGATTTGACTCCAGAATAAACCATCGCTTATCTCCTTAAAAAAATAGAAAACAATAAGGATATGCCCAGGACACACTGATCGTTGACCTCTGTCTTATGTGGAAAATATGTGTAGACTAAGAAGAAGAGAATTCTGAAATACGTGCTGTGGTCATGATTGACATGCCTACCTTCCTTACGTTCTGCTGGTGACAGGTGTCTGGCAGTTCCAAGAGACCAGTTCTGGTCTCTTTTCTTTAATTATTTTTTACTTCCTACTGAAAATTTTGCTTGAGAGTTCATGAAATGGTGGACAAATGATCTGAACAGATATTTCTCAGAAGGCGTGCAAGTGGCCAACAGGTAAGTGAGAAAATGCTGAGCATCACTAATCATTAGAGAAATTAAAATCAAAGCCAATAAGATACCACTTCATATAAGTCAGAATGGCTTTTGTAAAAAAAAAAAGAGTTTAAAATATGACATAGGTCAGTGAAGATATGGAGAAAAGGTTGTGTCTTTTTTTCCACATTGCTTATGGGAATAAAAATTAATATAGTCATTATACAAAGTAGTGTGACTGTTCCTCAGAAACCTGAAATAGTGCTATCATTGCTCTACCAATCTGACTACTGTGTGTATTACCAAAAAAATTAAATCAACATGTTAAAAAACCCTATACTTCAATGCTTATTGAAGCACTATTCATAGCAGAGTGTGATGTAAACCCATATACCCACTGATGGACCAATAGAAAATAAGGTATTTATAGACTATAGAACATTATTTCTTCATTAGAAACCACAAAATGCTGCTTGTGGCATGTATGGATTCAGAGGACACTATTGTAAATGAAACAAGTCAGGAACAGAATGACACACAAGCATGGTTCTTTTGTATGTGGAATCTGCAAATAGTTTTTCTGATAGAAGTTGAGAGTAGAATATGTTTAGTGGAGGCCGAGCACAATGGATGGATGGAACATGGGGCTGTGTGGGTCATGGGTACAGTGTGCTACAGCTGAGTGGGAATAAGGAGTTCTTTTGATGGTTTGTGGCATAGTGGGGTGGATACAGTAAACTATCACAGATTGAATATCTCAAAAATTAGAAGAGAGGATGTATAATATAGTCATTATGAGGGACAAAAACTTAAGCTGTTAGATATGCTAATCACCTCAAGCCTATGAATCAAAACATTACATTATATCTCATAACCACCTACAAACATTATGTGTCATTCAAAATGTAAATTAATTAACTTTAGAATAACAGAAGTCAAACCATGACTCGAGTCTTTGCTTCTTTAAAACTAGTGGGTACTTGAAGATATTGTAGTACTGACCATGGTGTTGGTGGTGAGGATAGGGCAAGTTTTCCAACCATATATTAATGATAAATGAATGGATGGATGGATGGATGGGTGGATGGTGGATGAAATTGCAATGTCCTCATTTTTTAAAAAAGTTGAATGTCTCAAGCCTTTCCCAAGTGTGTTTAGATTACTGCTCCACATCAGCGTGTCTGAAACTGCAAAGAATGTTTTAGAAAGGGGCTTCTGTGCCCTGCAATTCACCCTTCCCTCCTGTGAAAGTACCTCTTGAAATCAAGGCATCTCCACAAATTTGAACACTTCCCTGCCTCGCTGAAATTACAGCTAAACATTAAAAGCCTATGAATTATTTAACAATATTTATATTGCTTATGTAAAGTTTCATTTCATTAAATGTTTCTCATTGTGACTTTTTATTACTTCCTTTGTTTCAATGTGATTCATGCCTAAAAAGGAAAGGACTTCTCCACTGAATTTTTTTTCTTCCAAATCCAGCTATCTTGACTTTTTCCTGGGTTTGGCTTTGATGTTTTCCTTGCCACAGATTGGCATGTGCTTCTAGATGTTTTTGTTATTGGAAGCTAACAATAGAGGACATGGGAAACACCTTTGAAAGATGTTCCTGTTTAATGTCCACTGTAGCCACTGTTAGTGTTTTCATACCATTTTTGCACTTTTATATCGTATAAAGGATAACATGTGTGTATATATTTAAATTTTTGACATATTAAAACATATTAAATGGAAATATGCCCTATTTTTGTTACTACTTCTGAGAAAAAAACAGAACATTAATAGTAGGTAAGTTGCCAATATTTATCACACTTTGATTCCATAGCTCAATCCATTACCAAGTTGTTGTGCTATGATAAAGTGAATTTTTTATTTAGTTAATAACCTTGCATCAAATGGAATTCAAGATAGTATTGCTATTTTATTAATCAAAGAAGAAGGTATGAATCTTGTGACAATTTTTTATTAGTGGAATCAGTTGGAAACCACGGTATACTAGTCTCAAAATGTCAAATACCATATTTTGCTGTGGTATGGATACTGTGTCCCATTTTAACTGCCCCACAAAGTCATATATTAAATAACTAGGCCCTACATAGTAGCATTATTTGGGGGAGATTCTAGGATATTTAATAGCGAAGGTGTGACTTAGGAAGTTATACTTGATTCCTTTCTGTCTTACTGTTTCCTGGTGAATGTGAGGTGGGCACTGTCTTCCACTTGTTTCTGCAATTGTGAGATGTTCTACCTCACCAGATCCAGAAGGTCAGTGATAAATGACCACAAACTGGACTTCCTGGAACTATGACCTGAAACATATTCCCCATCTTATAATGTTTATGTCTAGTATTTTGTTACAACAATGAGAAAATGGCTATTGTTTATGTTTATTCTCATATAGTAATCGAGAAGGGGAAAGGGAGTGTTAGGGGTCTTAGAATGAGGAAAGAGAAGGTGGTGTAGAGATATGAAAGAACAGGGGGAATGAACATGATCAACATGCATCCTCTGCATTTGTGAGGATGACTTAAGGACTCTCCCTGCTTTGGGCAGTTAGCACACGCCCAGGGAAGGACACGGTAGCTTCCGTCACTGCCACTCCCCACACTGGCTGTTCCTGCTCCTGCTGTACTGCTATTAACAAATCAGATAGATAAACCTTCATGTAAGACAACATTTCCAATGTAGATCATGGATCTTCTAACTCAACACACATGCTCTTTGGGTGGCTGCAAGGAAGCCGCACAGTGCTTCAGAAGCTGCTGTTCACAGAGCTCTCTAGGTTTACATGTCTCACCTGTAGACTCAGAGTCAGCAGATTCAGCAAGTCCAAATGTGTGATCAAAATGTGAAATGAGTTGAAAACTGTACCATGCATAATCTTTGATGAAACCATAAGTATTGTGTGGTTTCACTTAACATGTTTGCTTCCACGCTTTTAAGACTCATTACAGTGACTTGACATGACATTTTTCTTTTTTAAGATTTGATGTATTGTTCTTTCTTGGCTTTCTTTAAGGGATTTATTGATTTCTTCCAATTTTTTGTTTGACTTTTCCTCAACTTCTTTAAAGGAATTTTTCATTTCCTCTTTAAAGACTTCTATCATCTTCATAAAGTTATTTTTAAGGTTGCTTTCTTCTGCTTCTTCTACGTTATATGTTCAGGTCTTGCTGTTGTAGAATTGCTAGGTTCTGGTGGTGCCATATTGCTCTTTATGTCGTTGTATGTATTTTTGCATTGTTGTCCACCCATCTCTTTGTGCAATCAGTGCAAGAGGTATCTGTGACTGAGGGAGCTGCTCTTGATCCAATCTGTGCTGGCTGTGTCTGTGTCCCAGGGGGCCACTCTTGGTCCAATTGGCACTCTTGGTCCAATCGGAGCTCTTTGTCCAATCAGGGCTGGTAGATTCTGTGTCTCAGGGAGCTGCTGAGGTCTCAGGAGGATGTATGAGTTTTAGAGAAGGGAGTGAGTCTTGTAGATTGCAGGGTCCAATGGGGGGTGTTGGTGGGGAGGCCTGCCTACAGGAGTCTTCCATGCTGGCCTGCAACTGGGCAGCAATGGGTGGGGATAGGGGAGCATGGATTGTGTCCTGGGATATATTTTGTGTGTGTGAGTGTGTGTGTGTGTGTGTGTGTGTGTGTGTGTGTGTGTATCTGTGTAAGTGAGTGTGCATGTGAGCATGTGTATGCAGGTGACTAGGAGTCCAGGAGAATGTGTCAGATCCTTGAGAGCAGTGGTTCTCAATCTTCCTAAAGTTGCAGCCCTTTAATACAGTTCCTCATGCTGTGGTGACCCCAGCCATAAAATTATATGTTGCTGCTTCATAACTGTAATTTTGCTACTTTTATGAATTGTAATGTCAATATCTGATATGCAGCCCCTGTGAAAGGTTTTTTGTTGTTGTTGTTGTTTGTTTTGTTTTTTTTTTTTTGATGCCTAAAGAGGTTGCAGCCCCCAGGTTGAGAACAGCTGCTCTGGAGCTACAGGTACAGGTGGTTGTGAGTGGCTTGACATGAGAGCCAGAAAGTAACGCAAACTGGGTCCTCTGTAAGGTCAGCATCTTTAACTAATGGGCGATCTCTCCTGTTTCTTCATATGCCATTTTCACGTAATTAATTCCAAAGCCAAAATATTTAAACTGCCAGGAGACTGGAAGACTATTGGACAACCTCTAACAGGCTATTATACAAGTCTGATACAGAGAGGAAAAAGTCAAAGTAAGAAAATTGAGGTTCCAGGGGTAGAAAGTTTATGTCACATGAACAAAGTCAAGACTCATAGTCTCAGTGCTGAGAAGAATAAGAATAGGAGGCTTAAAAGGAAGAAAGAAGAAAGAAAGAGGGGGGGGAGGAAGGGAAGAAGGGAGGAAGGAAGGAAGGAAGGGAGGAAGGAAGGAAGGAAGGAAGGAAGGAAGGAAGGAAGGAAGGAAGGAAGGAAGGACAGAAAGCTAACCCCTATATGCATCATTGTAAAACAAAACCAACAGCCATGAATCTGGGAAAGGTACAGCTAAGGAGGAAGCAGAGCTTGATAGGAATAGGAAGGAGACAGGAGAGGGTAAAGGGCGATGATGACCAGCAGGCGTTATATAAATATCCATGCGTGGATGAAATTACCAAATAACTGTTATCTTTTTAAAGCCAAACAAAAATCAAACCAACCAACTAAAACGAAGTACTTTCTTTTAACTGAGCATGGTGGTTTATCATGATAATCTGGAGATGAGGCAGAGGGTTGCCCCAAGTTTGAGGCTATGAGTTGGCAGAGATCAGGGAGCCTGTAGGTGTCTGACCTAGATCTTGTGCATATATATTATGGCTGAGTAGCTCGATGTTCTTGTGGGATTCCTAACAGTAGGAGCAGGTACCATCTCTGACTCCCTTGCCTACTTGTGGGGCCCTTTAAAAAAATGATACAGTCCATGAGTGTTAAGACACTGATTTTAACACTTAAGTCATATAAACTATGTATTAGCCAGATGAAAATAACCCCCTGAGTTGGGTGCAGACCATGACAGCCAGACATGTCATACCTTCATTTTCTTTGTGTGTGTGTTTTTAATTCTTTCATATATTACATCCTGAACACCGCTTTTCCTTCTTCCTCTTCCTGCAGACTCCTCCCCCACCTCCCCTCTCCCCCAGTCTCACTCCCCCACTCCCCCTCTCTGACCACCTATCCCCCACCTCACTCCCATCCCTGTGTCCCCTCAGAAAAGAGCAGGCCTGTCAGGGACATCGACTAAACAAGGTATAACATGCTACAATAAGGCCAGGCACATACCATCAGATCAAGACTGGTCAAGGAACCCAGCAGGAGGAAAGGGCCCCACAAGTAGGCAAGGGAGTCAGAGATGGCCCCTGCTCCCACTGTTAGGAATCCCATAAGAACATTGAGCTACTCAGCCATAATATATATGCAGAGGATCTAGGTCAGACACCTACAGGCTCCCTGATCTCTGCCAACCCCCATAAATCCCGGTCAATGGTCAATTGATTCTGTGTGTTCCTCCAGTCCTTCCTTCCCCTTGTCCACATGACTGCCTCAATTCTGCCTGTTTTTTGGCTGTGGGAATCTGCTTCTGCTCCCATAAGTTGCTGGATGAAGTCCTTCTGCTCTCTTTGCTGAGGATCCTACTAGGCTCTGGTCCCAGAACACTCTGCAGGCAGGGCAAACTGCAGGTCTAAGGTTTTGTGGCTGGGTTGGTGTCCCAGTCCCTCCACTTGAGGCCTTGCCTTGTTATAGAAGATGGTGGGTTCAAGTTTTGTGTCCCCCACTATTAGGAATCTTTATAAGGGTTATTCTCATAGGTTCCATGGAGTTTCCATTGCACTAGACCCCCTTGTCCCCAAAATGGCCCCCATTCCAGTCATTTCTCCCAGTATTTTCTCCCCTGTCTGCCACTTGATCCCTCCTGTTTTCAACCCCACACTACCAGACTGCAGACTGCAGTTCACCCACAAAATCTGTAGATTGCTTTTTGTATAATACCC
This sequence comes from Peromyscus eremicus, assembly GCF_949786415.1. Taxonomy (NCBI): domain Eukaryota; kingdom Metazoa; phylum Chordata; class Mammalia; order Rodentia; family Cricetidae; genus Peromyscus; species Peromyscus eremicus. The sequence goes on from NC_081435.1 coordinate 19,767,753, forward strand.
ATTTTTACTATGTTAATCCTACAGAGCTATGAACATGGCAGATCTTTCCATCTTCTGATATCTTCTTCAATTTCAATCTGTTGAATGGTGTGGCCTATGCCTATTCTTCTGACTGGTGTGACCTGTTCTGACTGGTGTGGTCTGTTGTTCTGACTGGTGTGGCCTGTGTCTGTTGTTCTGACTGGTGTGGCCTGTGTCTGTTGTTCTGACTGGTGTGGCCTGCTCTGACTGGTGTGGTCTGTTCTTCTGACTGGTGTGGCCTGCTCTGACTGGTGTGGCCTGTTCTTCTGACTGGTGTGGCCTGTTCTTCTGACTGGTGTGGCCTGTTCTTTTGACTGGTGTGGCCTGCACCTGTTGTTCTAACTGGTGGGGCCTGTGCCTGTTCTTCTGACTGGTGTGGCCTGCTCTGACTGGTGTGGTCTGTTCTTCTGACTGGTGTGGCCTGCTCTGACTGGTGTGGTCTGTTCTTCTGACTGGTGTGGCCTCTATCTGAGCTGTGGAAGTCTGCAGGAATTGGGGACAGAGCCTGCCTATGGGGTGGATGGTGAGGTGGGAGCTGGTGGGCAGTGAAATGGATCTTTGGGAACTGAATCCAGAGAGCGAGACAGTCCAGCTGGCAGGTGGGTCCCTTACCTGTTCTGAATTTTGATTTTCAATTCCATGCTCTCTTTTGGTGCCATATATGGTTTCAATACACTGCATTTGAAAACATAAAACAAACGTGTATCCTGGGAAAAGCATATATTTAGCAAAGCTGCTTTTAATTCAGATGTAACACAGTGCCCTGGGGACTCCAGATTTCCCTGGTAGATGTTTTCAAATCTGTTTGTCATCGTCACAGCATGGAGCAGTTTCTGATTTATGTAGTGAGCTTCAGACTTTTGGTCTTTTCTCTTGTGCCTCAAGTCATCAGAAGGCAGGTGTGTATCACACTGAACTCTACAATAGTGCTGTCCACAATGCCATGAAGCCAGCATGCACGACAAAGAGGAACTGCTGGGACAGAGTTTGGGATGCATGCTGGAAGTCAAGCAGCCTGAATGAAAACACTTTAAATTGACAGCTTTTTAAAAAAATACATTTGGAAGGGGAAAAATGTGTACTGGGAAATTAGAAGAAGATGATTTGATGTGTAAATAGAAAAATTATCACAAGACTGCTTGGAACTATACTGTTTGAATGAAAGGCTTTCAGTAGGCTTAAAGGAAGGCTTCCTCAGAGGTCTGGCTCAGCCAGACTTAAACATTAATATCATTGTGTTTCTGTTATCTAACCAAGAGACTCCCACTGCAGGAGTTGAGAACTGCAAGGAAGACCAGACTCATAATCAAGTCGACTGTGGCTGCCTGAAGCCTCGAATTCCTGACCTGCACCACACTGTCAAGTCCTCTGGCCCTGTTCTTTAAGTGATATCTACAGCTTGTCAATCCACTCTCCTAACCCAGCTTCCTGTTACTAGTAAGGTCACTCTCCTAGATCTCAACCTAACACGACCCAGAGTCACCTGAGGAGGCAGTCTCTATTAAGGGATTTCAGAGATCAAATTGGTCTGTGGTCCTGTCTATGAAGGATTATCTTGATTGTTGATTGATGTGGAAAAATAAGTGTTTAGAAGAATTTGTGGTCAAATAAATGTTTAGAAGAATTTGATACAAACATTTGGGCCAATAGTTGTTCCATGTGGAAACATTTAAAATTCCTGATTCAATATACTTAGTAGTTATAATAAACATTCATCCATTTTAACTCATCTTGTATTCTACCTTGCATCAACTTTTATTAAAATTGATTATTTTGTTGATTTAGAGTTGTCCACAAGAAAGATTTTAAGATTTGAAATAAGAAATATTTGTTCATTCCTATCATTGGTTAGTATTACTGATGGATGTACCTTTATTGTTTGATTACTTCTAATTTATTCGGCTGTGTTTTACTCACTTGTCAGCCACTGTTTAAAGAAAAGTGATCATCAATGAACTAAGGAAGAGTAAAAAAGATCAATAGTGCATGTTTTTTGTCATTTGTGGATCATTTATTTTTGTACATGTATAAAACCTCACACACACCTATGTATATATATGTGTGTATAAGTGTGTGTACTCATGTGTTTGTGTTTATGTATGTGTGTATATATATGTGTGTGTGTTTATATGTGCATATATATGTGTATGTTTGTGTGTATATTTATGTGTATATGTATAGATATGTACATTTGTGTGTATATGTATATGTGTATGTATTTATGAGAGCATAATTATGTCTATGTACATATGTGCATGTGTTTATGTGTATATATGTGTGTGTGTGTGTGTGTGTGTGTGTGTGTGTGTGTGACATGACAGTATGGGGGAGAATAAGCAAAGCAAAGAGACTAGTAGAAGAGGAAACTCAATGAGAGGACAGGAAGGTTACAAGGTGGGGGGAAATTGTAAAATTTCTTAGTATATTTGAAAGAAATTGTCTTTATGAAACTCAAAATCACATACAACGAATGTGTACCCCCAATGAGGAAATTACCAATTGCTATTTCTTGACTCTTTTTTTCAAGTTGTCGTGTTATTTTTTAAAACCTTCCTAAGAGCTCTTGAGAAGAATTGAACTTTCTGAATAAAGCTGTCTTTAGCCGAGTTTAAGGCCTGCCTGGACTACACATCAAGTTACAGGCTAATATGACACCACGGAGCGAGACACTTTTTCAACAAAACAAAACCAACAAGCAACAGCAGCCCTCAGTAAATCTGCAGTGATCAGTAATTCCGTGCCTTCTACAGACAATGTGTGCAGAGGAGGAGGTCATGCCACTAACTAGTTAGAACTATTTGCTTAGACCTAATTTTTATACTCATCATTAAGAGTTTGAGATGACCAAACTGCACCAAAATTAAGCGCTAAGCATGGTGGAAAGTATTGCACTGGGAAGAATAATACTTCCAAATACTCCATACCTTTTCTTAAACCTTTCCTTTAGTGTTTCTGGCAATCTTGTATACATCCCAACAGACTGTCAGAATGAGTAATCTACTTTAAATTATAAACAACATGAACAGTTGCATTGTACACAAACCAACTCCTGGCTGGATATGAGGGAAAACAAAACAAAAACAGAAACCAAACCAAACCAAACCTAAACTCTAGATTTGCTTATCCTCATTAAAAACACTAAAGAACCAAACTGAGATCAAATGTGTTATTTGGAAGCAAAAGACACAGCTGAGAAGCAAGAAATTACCAGAACTAGGGTGCTCATAGGATCTGGGTCCACTGGAGTTTCTGGGGTGATAACAGCAGATGACAGTAACTGTCCTTGGCTCCAGCAGCTCTGTAGGATTCAGCCTTACCCTGGTACAATGCACATCTCTGGATAGATTTCCGTTTTCTTAGAATGGACATTTGTGTATCATTCTTTCCCCCAAAATAGTAGAGTTCTTAGATCCTTGAGGGAGAGTTGTTGACATTAAGGTAAAACTTCTATCAAATTATATCACCATGGCTAATTTGCAGGAATTTGCAAAGGTGACAGGAAAACCTACCACCACTATGGTACACACATGAAGTATATACTTAAATGTTTATCCACAGGTGACTTGGGATTTATAGTCTATTTCCAGAGGGGATATACATACACACTGACAGAGAAATGTCTCTGGGCTAAATGTCTATTGGTATCACAGAGGTTCAAGGCAGACATACATATTCTGAAATAGAGAAAAAGGGCTTCATGCAAGACACGAGTTCTGTATCATGACTAGATTATACAATAAAATGGGAGATAGATTATTAATAACTCCAAGATTGGCACGATGACCTGTTCCCCACAAACAACGGCCTTCTCCTCAAAATTAGCTCATTTGGTGTACTACAGAGTCTGCTAGAAACTGAACCTTTGGGCATAGTGTCTTGGGTTAGATTTCTAATTTGATTTCTCCGCAAACTTCAGTTACATTAGGCACAGTATTCAGTTAATTCTCAATTTATAGGTAGTACAGAAGACACTATTTTAGGATAGTATATATTTACTATAGAACATTAGCAAAGTAAGCTGAAAAGACTTCAGGTCAAATGAAATCCTATGAAATGTTCTATGTGAATTACTCTGTCTGCTGTCCACTTGGACAGACAGTGGAGCAGCAGGTTTTCAGATGTGTCCAGTTTTATCCCAGGTCTGGATGGTCATCAATAACAGAAGTCCATTTACTTTTCCTGACCAGATTGTAACTTGTCCACCCAGACTTATAATCTTCTACGGGGTCACAGAGAAATTTCCTACCAAAGAATCAGAGCTACCAGCCAAGGTTAAAGCCATCCTAACAGTGTATCTGTAGTTCTTATGGCTTCATTAAGTGTAATCAAACTATATTCATTAAGGGTAGCAAAGATTGTTGTGTTTAGGCCCTCCCTTACCAAGGAAAATTAATAGAGTTTATGACGCGGGTGATTATGTTTTCATTCTAGAATGTAACCTAATCTAACAAGTTAGAATGACAATTTTTAGAAAACAAACAAACAAACAAACAAACAAGAATCTAGGATAAAATCTTGGACTTTCCCCCCCAACAATGTTACCCATTGTTATTTAACCAAATCATTAGACATTGCAAGGTAGCTATTATTTATTACCCATTACAAATTTTACTACCTTGAAATTAACTTGGTATTTGTATTTAAAACATTGAACACTAAAATAGGCTTCAAATAATAGAGCTCATTCAACAAGATCTCTTGTGAGAAGTCTCAAAAGAGTGCCTTCCGGTCTACTTAATTCTGCAGTTCAACACCACGGGCCTTCTTTACTTTCTTCACTGTTTCCTGTTCATGTCATGCAGCATGGTTGATGCAAAGATGGCTCCATCCCACAGCAGTGTTCAACACAGGTTGGGAGGGAACCAGGGAAGTTTTCATGGCGTTTTCTTTACCCATCAGGAAGGGTTGAATTTCAGAGAACCATTCAGGAGTGTTCCTCTGAGGTCTTATTTCCATGTCTTTGTTCCTCTACCAGCCTGGGGAAGACTTGGCAGAATTTTCAAGGACTCAGGCATTGTCAAGAAATGAGGAAGGCCGACTGAGTTGTCACCAACAATTAAATGACAGCATTTCCTGAGACTACTAAATGGTCATTTTTCACTCTTTCAGGCTTTGCTCTGAAGTTAGCACATCACAGCTGTGCAGAATCAGGAAGGAGACAGGATTCTAACACTAATGAAAATGGGCTCCTCGGTGTCGGCGCCTACTCTCCCCTATGAGCTCTACTACTCCATATTCTTTACACAGATCATGGAAAAAGAAACAAAAACCATCTTAGTTAGTAAATGAGAAAACCATGGCTTAGAAAGTGAAATCATTTGCTCAATTTTTCTCAAATGGAAAAAGATTCAAACTCAGACAATCTATTTTTGGAAAATGAATTCCTAGTGACTTTTCATCTTAACTCTCTGTGAAATAATTGTGTTCCTCTAAGAAACCATTGCTTCTCTCTCTGGAAAGATTGAGCTATTCAGAAAGAAGTATAGGGTTTAAATAAGTAGAAGTTTAAAGACATGTAGGTTCTATGCTGAATTCTGGAAGAGGTGTAACTGAATTCTATTGTTTAGGGTCAGAGTCTCTCAGAGGACAGAAACTCATGGGCTACCAGCTTCTGATATTTCAGAGGTTCCGGAAGAATATGTAAGTTCTTCAGAGTGTACAGGTATAAAGCATAAAGAAATATGTCTCACTCCAAAGTAGTATTCTAGTGTCTAGAGGTAGACATGTCTTTATTCATTACCAGTTATTATTTTCTCTGCTATTTTCATACTACCTGAAATGAAAGATGCAAGCATTTTACTTAAAGCTTTTATATAATCAGTATACATATATATGTATTACCTTTAATTCTGTTTGTTTGAGACAGAGAATTTGCCACATTTCCCCAGAGAGATTTGAGCTCATGATCTTCCCATATCTTCTTCCCAAACATGGGCATTGTTGTATGCATCATCACACCAAGCTTATGTTTTTTAAGTGATAATCATTACAAAAAATTATTATACCATTAATAAGCAAATTAAGTATAAAATAGTGTATATGTATATGTCTGTTTTCATTGAGACCTAAGACATAAGCTGGGTAGTAGCTGAGGTAGTTATAGGATAGAAGTGAGGAGAGGTCTAAGGATATTTAGATTAGAACAACTATGTACAATGCTGACATTCTGTAATTCTGAGACAGTGCTCTAACTCATCCTTCTCAAGTAACCAGAGACAGTAGCAGGCATCCACATGACCATCCTTTGCCATGTTCCTAATGGAGGGCTAGGACATATATCTAATGTTAAGGACTTAACCTAATCACATATAGAAAATTACCCGTTTATATTAGATATGTTCACATTTTCAGAGGATGAGAAAGAGGAATTTTGGTGGGTGTTAATTTGCTTGCCTAGGTGATTAAACTCTTCCAGAAACTTATATTTCTTCTATATTGTATAGGTTTTGTTAATACAAGAGAATAATAGATGTAGGCTAGCTTTACCAAGAAAACAAAGGGTTAGCTCCCAGTACTACAAGTTCATAGTTCAAGCAGCATTGCGCAGGTTCTGGTACAGGTTCCCTTTAACTGCATTGCTTCATGGTAGATGTCAGTGACAGGTAAATGTAGGGAAGACGAGACCAAAATACAAGAATTAAAATTGAGAGTTCTGGTGGTCCAAACTCAATTAGGCTTTTACTACTTTTTGAGTGAGAACTACTGAAGGTTATACCAGAAGTACTTTGATAGTCTTCAAGGATACATCCTTAAATAATCCAAGGATTTCCCCCCTCTTACAGATTCCACAAAACCTTCTAACCTCCACTGGGACAAAGTTCCCAACAAAGGAAACATTAGAGGGACACTCAAACACACACAAACTATAGTAAGTCCCTGCAGTATGTTCTTGTAAATATCTTCCAGTACAGAAATCTATGTAATTTAACCAAGGACCTTTCAGAATCACGTTTATTATCAAACTGGGCAGACTCTGGGGAGTAAAAATCAGGGTTGGCTACAAAATGATAAAATGTTTTCTTCTGGAGTTACTAGTCTGGTTCTAAAATCATTTTCCAAAGAGGCAACCCAGCTATGCGGGACGAAGCAATGCTATAAGAAATAACTGCAATATTTCAAACCGAGTGTTTTAAATTGGACAGCATTGCAGACGTGTTTGATTCCTCCAATGGGAATGTCTGAATTCAGGGAGCTGCTTCCTGCAGCATCAGCACCTGGTACAGGCAGATAGAACCCGAAAAGAGTGAGAGGAAGAAGTAACCGTGAAGTGTCCTAAAATTAAAACCATCTTTTTTAGTACCTTACCATCTTAAGGAAGTCTGTGAATCTTCAAGTGGATAAATTCTATCTACAACATTTCATGACTGCCCTGTTTCCTTTTAATTGTTGCTGATTAAAAAGAAACAATAACGGTGAGGGATCACTTTTGAGTGTCTGCCTTGCTACTTCAACTAGATTTTACAGCAAGAAAAATCTAGCAGCCTTTGGAAGGATTCAATGTGTGCAGGCCTCGGTGATTTTAATCATTTCTCAGCTGCCTTCCTAAGCGAGCCCCATCTGCCCCTCCAGTCCATCTGCTGGTTGTTAACACTTAGTCAGTTACTTGAAAGAAAAAAAAATCAAAATCTGGACGGAGGTGGGGGAGGGCATGTGATATCATGGTTTCTGGTTAAATGTTGTGATTGACAAACACATGCATAAATCAAGATGCTTCTCTACAGGCTCAGCTGCAATGTGACCTGGAGCTAATTTGGTCCAGGAAGACAATGTCTTCATGGCAGAGGAGAGCTATGCTTGGATGCAGGGTCTTCGTTATGCAAAGCATTTACTTGTTCACATTCCTTTGCCATGGAAGCCGGTGATTAAATTATTTGAATTTCTAATAACCGTCACTGCAATAAAAAATGAAATAACATTTGTTCCAGTTTCCTGGTGGAAACTATGGCCTTTGGAATTCTTAGGATGGATTTTTTTTTTACACTAGTATCTGTCATCTTTCAGAACAGATTCTCACACAGATGGTTCAATACACTCCGAAAAGGAAATGCATTGGGGGGTTCCATTTGAAAAAGGACACAGTAATTACCCAGGCAAGCCGCTTATTCTACAACAAGGGAATCTGAAGCCCGGGAAGGGCCTGAGAGCCAGTGAGAGGGATTGAAGTTCCTCAGACACTGCGGCTTTTTGTCCACTGAGCAGAACACAGGCGCTCAAATTACCCTCAAGTCTCAGTCCACAGTTATGAGCTGTAGGATTTACACTTAGGTCCCAGCTGATGGCCCCTCCACACGACAGATTTTCACTTGTGTTTGAAATTTTTGGCAGTGAGGCTGCTGTCAGCTTCAGGACGAATTCTGTCAGTGATGAGAGTCTCTGGACAGCACAGCTTTTTAAAACAATTATAATTGTTGGAAGTAATTTATCTTTAGGGTAAATTTTGTCATTTAAACATAGCTTTTTGCTTGTTTTTTCCATTAAGAAAGAGATAGAATGTTTGGAATAAATGCAGTCTCTTTCTGTCAGTCTGTCAGTCTCTGTGTATATCAGGACTGGCAACAATCCATTAGATGAAAATACCCACTTTGATATCCACTTTGATCAACTTTTCTTCTAAGGGGTAAATTTATGTCAGTATTATATCTTACAACCCCTTTGAAAGGTTTACTAGCAGAATATCAAAAGGCCCAGAGAACCAAACCCACATGAGCTCAGGAAGGGCAACATGAGTGATCAGTGCTTTGCGGAGGCTGAATGAAGCTCATGTGTGGAGGCATGAGGATCAACTGGGTGCCGATCTCCAGCACTCCAGTATAAAGCCAGGCATGGCAACACATGCATGTAACCCCGTGTGAGAAAGTGGAGACAGAAGGGTTCCCCAGGGCTTGATGGACAGCCAGTGTAGCCAAATAAGTGATATTCAGGTTCAGTGAGAGACTCTTATCTCAAAAACAAGGTAAACTGTGATAGTAGAAGGCATCTGACATTGACCTCTGGACTCTACCCTACCATGTACACACATGCACATATACAATATAACACACACACACACACACACACACACACACACACACACACACACATACTACTTTGTGGAAACTACTTATATTTCTTTAATTTGAGCCAAAATTATGATGTCATGTTAAAGCAAATAATACGAACTTATTTTTGTTACTAGAATACACTGTCAAGATCCAGCAACACTTTCTTCCCTCGCAATATGAACTGGAGAGATGACACACAAGGTATCATGATTTGGTCTGACGATCACAGGATAGCAATTTGTATGAAAGAGTCAGATTGTCTCTTGTGGGCTTGTTGGACTGCTTGGTCATGGAGAACAGAGGACTCGCAGGGCACCGCACAAGCTTCCAGTGTGATGCCCACTTACGTCATCCTGCTGAAGAGAAGACTAATAGCTCCCAAGGAATCCTCAGCTTTGTGTTTCATCAGTGCTCCTAGGTGATTGCTGCAGCATGGACAAGCTCAGTGAGGACAGTTGAGGCAAAGAAACAATTTCTAATGATGAGTCTATAGTTCTGAAACATCTGGATGTCACTTGTCCTACAACACAGAATTTGCAGGATATTGTGGAATCCATAGAGCAGAGGTTGGTCATGATGTCCTTGGTCAGTTTCTAAGTAGGTGGAAGCATTTGAAATATGGTTTATACCTCCTCAGATTGCCATCCTAACCTTCTACACAGCTTGCTGTTTGGCAGTTAACAACATCAAAGAGATCTGTGTGACCATAGAGAAGCATGATGAAGTGGAGCAGAGGGACCTTCTAGAGAAGCCTGCTGTGATGGCTCAGACCCCATGCTGACCCCCTTAGCAGAAAGCCATCTTCAACAAGATGGCAGTTGATGTCCTGATGAAGCTCAATGGTTTAATGTAGCTTAAAATGACCTGAATTAAGAAAGTTCAATAAAGCTCACCACAGGAGTCTCAGCTAGTGGCTGGTATTGCATTCAAGAAGGTTAAGCCAAAAGTTGAGAAATATAATTCTGAAATCTGAATTATCTAACGGAAGGTTATTAGATGATTATCAATGAAAAGTTAGGATTTAGCATTCTGAAAGTCAGTCATCTTGTCTAAACTTCCCACATGGGATGTGCCATGTAGAATGTTGGAATAAGTAACACATTTCTTGTAGGATACATATCTGAAGAGGGTCTGAAGAGGCTCTGTGCAGACCAGTATGAGCGCTCTGTCTCCAGAAGTACTGGACCATTGCTAGGTGTAGAAGGAAACTCAGATTAGAGGTGAGAGGTGTAATTTCTTCACTGGATATCTAAGACAAGACTTCCACCTCTACCCTTGTAATTGTGCCGACTGGTTTATAGTGGAGAATTACTGATCCCTATATAATTCCATCATGACTGTCAGGAGGGCCAATATCAATGATTCAGTGGTAGTTAGTGACAGGACCATTGATGAAAGTTTTCAAAACATCTATGAGATTACTTGGACACCCAGAAAAATAAGAGCTCTTGCCTGGGACATCTACCAATGCCACAAAAATTATCCCATACCATCTGTATGACATTGCTGATTTTGGTGATGTGAACACCTTCAAGTTCCCAGTTCTGTATGCAAGGGAGAATTTGGCATGTGTGGACCTCAATGACTAGTCTAAGGTCTACACGTAAGAGCTGGCTAAAGGGAGAATCAGTGCCCTGGCAGTGACCTCTGAGGCCATGTATCTTATCCTGTGCATAAGTCAAATCATTAAGAATTTTCACTACCCTATGGAACCAGCTCCCAAAATTGTTGTCCTGAGCCAGCTCCAAGGCTGTCATCATGGAGAAGCACGCTTTGGCAAGGCTAGTTGCAGGAGCACGTATACCACCTTAGCCCGGGCTTAGTGATTTGGCATATGGGGTGTGGTAGTTATTGACTCCTTTTACTAGGTAATATTTAAATTAAATTCACACAAATAAAATTCAGATTCTTGAAGGAAGCCAAGGGAATGTCTTGGGGGTCAGCTTCCCATATCATGTGAAAATTAGCAGAAAAAAAAATGTTTTGCTGGGAACAGAAGCATCTTAAGAGACAACCCTCTGAGCTGATGCAGTCCTCTCAGCTGAAGCTGAAGAGACTTCAGTGTGCACCACTTCCAGACATAGAACTGAGACCTTCAGTTGGAAGGTGCTGGAAAGATGATTTTTTTTGTCTTAGTGCAAATAAGAATGGACCTGCTAAAAAGTATACCTGAGGACTGGAGAGGTGGCTCAGCATGGAAGAGCCTGGCTGGTCTTCCAGAGGATGAGGTTTAGTTCCCAGCATCTACACGGCAGTGCACAATGGTCTGTACCTCCAGTCCTAGAGGATTCAATGTCTTCTTGGCACTGTACCCATGTGATGCACAGACATTCGTGCAAGCAAAACACCCCTACAGATGAAACTTTTTTTCAAAAATTTTCAAAAAAAGCGATCGTCCTCAGCATATCATTTAAATGCATCAAATAAAAAGGCCAGAATAAAAAGTGGAGGGAATGTCTTTTAAGGAGACACATCCTTTTTTTTTTTTTGAGACACATCCTTTTAAGTGTAACCAGTTTTAGTTACAGCAAGATGGGGTTGCCACCGACACGCTATGTAAATGAACAGTTAGGCTCTGTGGAGTTTCAAAAAGTTGTGCACCACGAAGTTTATTTCTTTAGATGCTTATACTATAGTTCAAGAGTTAACACATAAAGCCACAAGCTTCTCCAGTATAATAAATCCTTTGAAAAATGTGTAGTGTCCAGTTAAGAGTATTGGATAGTCACAAAGGGAAAGAAGAGTTAGAAAAGAATTCACAAGAGACATATTAGGAAAAAGAGAAATGGTACAGTAACAAGAAAGGAGAACTGGGAACTGACAAATGGCCGAGTGGGGACACACGTTCTGTGATCAGTGACACCTTCATCTATGTTCCTGGATTTTTCTGGAAGACTTGTGACCACAACAATGGGAAGATGATTGGGATCGATTGCAGTATTACTTAAACGTCATATCTTAGGAGTTTCAACTTCATTTTTATGTATTTGGGAACCCTGTTGTGCCTTTGTGTGGGCAGAGCTGGAATGATAAACATGGCATTGAAAGAAAAAAATAGAAAATCATGAGAGAAGGGAGCAAGGGAAAAACAGTCCGTGGTTTTGCAAGGAATGGAGAGTCCTTGGGAAGGCAAACACCAGGGTGACTCCAGCCACTCCAGGCATCAACAATGGCCTTGAAACTCACTTAGCAACTTGTCTGTGTCAAATAATGAGAGTCCCACTTCAGAGCCCTTAGCAAACAGCAAGCATAGAGCCGTAACAATGTTGTTTATCACCTCCTAGTCCAGACTAATGACACAGTTCTGCTATTTCTCAGACTGAATAGGGGAAAAAAAACTTTGTTGGCAGACACAGGAAAATTACATTTTTTAAAACAGACAAGGTTATTAGCCTCCTAAGTCTGAGGATTTGTTTTCATCACTAATTAGTTTTCGAATTGTCAGAGAACACATGTTTTGTTACTCTACTATTTTGCGAGAATTGAGTAAAATTTACAAGGGCAGGAAATAAAAATAAAAACATTTATTTCTGTTAATAACAATGTTTGTATAGGCAGAGGCATTAGTTTTAAAGATATTTCTGTTGGACATAAAAAGGTCACAGAACTTCTGAAGATGGTCTAGTCTCATCCTACATCCCATGTGTCTCTTTCTTGTTTGGAACGTGGTTTTCTACTTGTTGTAATTTATCATATATTTCCAAGATTGAATCTTTTAAAAAATTTTTCCTCATTTCATATTCACAACAATTCCCTAAGGAATGCAGATAGAAAGAGGAAACGAAAATAGGATTCTGACCTTACCTCTTCAGCTTTTCTCTCTACACAGAAATCAAAATTCCAGCAAATAAGGTGTTGCTGTTTCTAAACATGTTGCTGAGGGAGAGAGGCAGAGGAAATAGATCACCATTTTGATGAATGTTATGTCAGTACTCACCACTGCTATTCTTTCCAGAATTAATTCATTACAAAGTAGACAATAAAAGATAAGAAGGGGATCCCAAACTTTTCTCTCCTTATATACCCCATATATATACGAAAACAGCTAATTTCAAGTTCTTGTAGCTTCACATTTGAAGACTGGATACTGAACAAATTGGATAAGCCCAGAAACATTTATGGAGCAATGAGGGGTATATTGAGTTGTACTCATGAAACATTTAAATCATATTTTAATTATGTTTCTATTAAAATGTACCAATGCACAAGTTAATAATCTGTGATCAAACACTAATAGAAGAACAATAACAGGTGAAACTGGGCTTGGAGGCGTTCCCTGGAGCCCAGAAGCATACTGGGATCACAAGAGGGGCCACTTGTGTATACAGAGCTTTGCAAAAAGGAGCTTACACCAGTCCCATGGTGTATGAGAAAGCAGCCTGAGCAAGCCAGGGGGAGCAAGCCAGTAAGCTGAGCTCTATCATGGCCTCTGCATCAGCTCCTGCCTTCAGGTTCCTGCCCTGCTTGAGATCTTGCCCTGACTTGCCTCTGTGAGGGGCTGTGATGTGGAACTGAAAGCTGAAATTAACCATTTTTTCCCCAGTTGCTTTTGGTCATAGTGTTTATTACAGCAATAATAACCCTAACAAAGATACTGAACAATGCAGTTTCAGGAACAGTTAGTAATGGGTCCATTTTAAGTTACATGCTAGGGAAACCTCTTGGTCCTTGTGGAAACCTAAGATGTCATTCCCTTTCAGTCCTTCTCCAGGGTTAGTTCTTGAGCCTCTCCCCAGCTGTCCCTCCATCCTCTCTCCCACATTTCTTTCTGGTCTTCAAGAATTAATTTGAAGCGAAGATATAGTTACAGTAGGGTACCCACTGTAGGGAGAGAATTCTTTTCGTTTTCAGGAAGTATCTAAAATTACTCAGAAGAATGAGTGGATTTCTGCATCTGATTTTTCCCTCTTTTACCAGTGACTAGCTCTAAAAATTTATTAATTTCACCATTGATTTATCAATATAATCACATTTATAGCATAAAATTATATCAATGCCTCCATTTCATATTCTAGACAAAAGGCAAAAATGTATATAATCTGAAGAGAAAGCAGAATCTTTATCTCTTATATTATGTGGCCATCAATATGATGAATGGCAATTTGTTGCCATTAATATTTTTGTGATACATCATCAAAATGAAGACTGTATGTCTTCTAGTCCTGTTCCATGCCACCGAGCCATTTCTGCAGCTTCAAGGGTGATTGTTTAGACTTCTATGTTTTGTTTTCCTTGGTATGATTTGCTAGCATGAATATCTGACTGGCTAGATTTTAGTAAGCAGTCTACATAGTTCAGGTTAAGTAGGCTACAATGTTTGTTTCATTACAACACTTACATTTTACAGTAAATTACTCAAAATGCATACTTGTTTGGTTTTAATTCAAAAGAACAGAATATTTATGAAGCCATTTATTTCTTTTGCAGCCACTGTGATTAAAGAGGCCAGATTCACTGGTATAAGTTAGCCTCCTGAGGGTCCCAAGTCCCAGCCAAAGATTCCTTCCTATGTGGCCTCTTTAGCAACTAAAATATTGTCAACAGTCATACATTCATCTCTCCCTTCCACTGTGATTTAATAATTCTTTTTATTACAGGTGCCCAATTCTTTCCTAAAAGCTTACATGTTGTGGTTGTGAGAATTGGCATCAAATGTGGTACCTTAGTTTTCTTGTTTCTATGATAAAATATGTAAGAAGCAAGTTAAGGCATAATGAGTTTATCTGAGCTTAGAGCTTCAGGGGTATATGGGCCCACTGGCTGGGACAACACAGCAGCAGCAGTGGGAGGCAGGTGTTGACATTGCATCTGTAATCAGGAAGCAAAGAAAGAACAGGCAGTGAGATTTGGCTACAAAACATAAACACTGCCCCCAGCAACCAACTTCTACAAGCAATTTCCATGTATAAAGGCCTTTTCAAACAACACTGTCACCCAAGTGTTTATACACCGGAACCTATATGAGGACATTGCACATTTAAATATTTATGTATACATGGGAAAGATGGAGTGTCTGATGGCCAGTGGCTCAAACTGAGTGAAGATTGCTGCAGATATCGCTCTGTATAAATAAAACACTGATTGGCCAGTAGCCAGGCAGGAAGTATAGGTGGGACTAGCAGAGAGGAGAGAGGAAAAGGAGAGAAAGACAAAGGAGAGGAGACGCCAGCGGTGTTCAGGGAGCATCATGTAGAGGCAACAGGTAAAGCCACGGAATACGTGGCAACATATAGATTAACAGAAATGGACTTAGTATAAGAGTAAGAGCTAGACAATGGTAGGCCTGAACTAATGGCCGAGCAGTTTAAATAATATAAGAGTCGGTGTGTTTATTTTATAAGTGGGCTCCAGGACTGGCAGGGCTTGGTGGGAGCTGGAGAGAAATTCTCCAGCTACAGAAGATTGTGTAGTTAGTATAGGAATGTAGTGTCTGGTCATCAAAGTATGTGAAATTAAGGTAATAGTTCAAAATAAGAATAAATATACCCTGCCAAAGGGAGACTGGAACTCTCAGAGAAGAATGAGATACTTACTAGACATCGAAGAAGTAGAGATACATGGAAGTGACAGAATCAGGTGTATACAATAGGTAAAGAGGTAGGACAAGGGGTGAGGGTTCAACAAATGCTTAAATAAAGCCTGTACAAATATTGAGTATAGCCTTATATACCATGATCTTTTGTATTAGGAAAACAAGGATGCTTGGAGAAAGAAATGGAAATATTATGGGGCTGCAGTTAATCAAAGAACAAGCTTTCAGAGGTGTTCTGGAGTCCTTGTTATGAGAATAAAGGAGGTTAGACTGGGAAAAGACCAAAATGGAGTAGAAGTAAAGTCAAGGTTTGGGCTGGGAGGGTGGGAAATAGGCAGAGATTAGTATTTCAAAATTAAGCTTTTATGCTCTTTAGTAACACTCTATAAAAATGCAAATCCTTTTTACAAATAATAGGATGCTCTTGCAGCCAGTAGCTTAGCAGGGATTTCAGCTGACAGTCAAGGAAATGGTTCATGAAGAATGGTGGAAGGGTAACTCACTGTTGGGAGCATCAGAAGTGACTGAGTATAGCTAAGGGCATGGGCAGGATGTGAGACAGGGACATGGACAGAAAATTCTTGGGGCTTCAAATAATAAAAGACATCTCCTAAAAAACTCTTCACCTGCAGTCATCATGTCATACTTATATACCCATAGAATTGTTTATTTGAAAACTTCTAAGAAAACGGATCTTCAGTGTTCCTACACATGCACACACCAGAAATGATAACTACATGTGGAAATGGGCATGCCAGTTAATTTGACAATGCTGGTCATTTCTTAAATATATATGTATATGGAATCTCAACATTGTTTTCCTAGGGTATATTCAATTTTATTTTTAGTTATATTTCAATAAAACTGGAAAATGAATACAAAACAAAAAAACTTTTTAAGAGCTTGTTCCAGTTTATGAGATAGAGCATTATCTATCCTACCATACTCTTAAAGATCTACAGACTAGGGTGCTTGTCCATGTTGGCTCCTGGGAAACATGATTGGCCCAGGTACCCTCATTGGAGAACAGGAAGCTAACAAAGATGTTACAACCAGTTTGCCTTAACTGGGGTTTCTATTGATACTAATCTTTTAAAAGCTTAAAATGTGATGGGAAAATGTGATGGGGTAAGCCATTATGCAAACATTTAAAGGATCAAGTATGGCTTGCATTGTTATAAAATTCTGAGAAAAGCAGAACTTGAGAGATGCCAACCACTGTCTAAATGGAGAAGGATTCTACAGGCTGAACTTCAGATTTTATACCATTATACTATCTGAAGAGGGGTGAACAAATTGGTTCCAATAGGATACATATGACTGCATTTGGAGAATGTTCATCTGCTGTCAGAGAGTCTCAGTTGGTATTCTTGGTTTGTGAGTTACACTTTTTAAGTGCTTTTTTTTTTTTTGAAGAGCTGATTGAGATAATATATCTCTAAAACTTTCAAAAACATTATATATATATATATATATTTATAATCTCACAGTAGTAGTGGTAGTACCATTTTTGCTTGAGACATTTAAATATTTTTTGTGTCACATCTAACACATATGTGATAGAAATTGTCAATCTTAGGCTTAAATACCACCAGAATTCATATTCTGTATTTAAAAGCCATGTTTGTTTTTAGTATAAAATAATGCTTGTTTGTTGTGGTTCACTACATTAAACACAGAGGAAAATGAAGTGTCTATCACTCAAAGGCAACACATTCAAATGTGTTTTTCTTCAGTTTCTCCTGAGAACTGTAGTTTGTTTATTTTACAAAATTGTGTTAATACTTTCTATAATTAAAATTCTGACTTTTTCACTTAACACTGAAACATAAGACTATTTTCATTTGTAAGAAAATTGTTTCTGCCAGGCAGTGGTGGCGCACACCTTTAATCCCAGCACTTGGGAAGCAGAGCCAGGCGGATCTTTGTGAGTTCGAGGCCAGCCTGGTCTACAGAGCAAGATCCAGGAAAGGCGCAAAGCTACACAGAGAAACCCTGTCTCAAACCCCCCCCCCCCCCAAAAAAAAGAAAGAAAATTGTTTCTGCTGATTTCATAAAATTATAACCATTAAATGTCATAGATTGCTTGTGATTTTCATAAAAACTTTAGTGGTCTGTGAATTTTTGCCATTTACATTATTCATAAGTATCAGTAGAAAATCCATTTCAAGACCTACCAAATAAACCCAAATGTACAATACTCAGGTCCTTTCATAAAGCTGACACGGTGTTTACATTTAATCTATGCACATTCCCTTGTATACATTCAGTCATCTCTAGTTACCTTTAATAACTAAAACAATGTAAATGCTATATAAATATAAGACACTGCGTTATGGAACAATGATCAAAAATATCTGAACATGTTCAGTATTGACACATTTAAAAATGCTTTTGATTACTGTTGATTGACTCCTCAGATGCAGAACCCAAATTTGGAGGCTCATTATAATTCATTCCTGTGTTACAGTGTTTTAAGTTAGCCTTGTTTATTCTATATCTGCCTTTTCATGTATATGACTTAGAATGAAATCAACAGGAAGAGGAGAAATGAGGCTCAATACAAAACTGTTATCTTTGTTCTCTTGAAAATGTAGAAGTACTATTATTAGTAGAGGGACTTGGAGCAAGGGTCAGTATCAAGCCAGATAATAAACATTTTGGCCTTTGTACATCAAACTCAGTTGTATCTCAACGATTTCCCCTTTGCTGCTGTTGTATGAAAGTGTGTTTGGTGGCATGTCAATGAATAGGTTTGGCTGTGTTCCAACAAAGCTTTATCTATACAAAGAGATTTGACTGAACATAGTTTCTAGGTAGCAGCTGCTGACTTGTCCTCTAGAGCAAAGCTGCAGCCTCTTTGCTACCCGAAAAGTTTTAAGGTGAGTCCGTATCACACATGTATTTCTTTTATGTGATTATATCTTGGCCAATACTTGATATTGAAAGCTGTGGGGCACCTCTATTCTTCAGAGTTGAGGTTGTGATTTTCATAATCATCAGTGATAAGAATGCCACTTTGTGTAAATAAAGTATAAAATGCCAGAAGTATGTTTAGGGCCATTTCAATAATAGTTGGAAATTCTGTCCTACTCTCAGACCAAAGTTACTTCAATAATTTTTTGAAGCTCAAATCTTAAACAAGTTTTAAAATTAATATTCTAGCATACACATACCCCGGGTATATACGCTGAGGAACGATGGTAGGAAAATATTAAGTTTTGTTTTCTGTAACTAAACTGTTATATTCCCATAAGAGTAGAACACTTTGTACCTACAGTGAAAACACTTACACTCACAGCGTCCAATAATCTAGAATCTGAAGCCAAGGTGTTTTCGGCAGCATTTCTTGGCATAGCACAACGTGATGGCATGACATTTGAGGTGCAAAATGCGCAAGTTGTGTGTTCAGAATTGACGCTTCAGCGAAGTCACACAGTGTGATGCGGCGAGCACTGCCAGAAACATCTCAAATTCATGACATGTTCAGTCTTGAATTAATGTTTGGTCATCGCACCGTCGAAAACCTTTCCCTGCTGTTGTCATCATCATCATCATCATCATCATCATCATCATTTTTTTTACAATCCCCGTAGTTTGTTATATGACCACATGTTCGGTTATAACTCACAGTTGAAGAGACTGGATTCCAGATTGTAATCCCAGTTATGTATATTTTGAATATTATTCTTCAATGCCAAGGTTCAAAGCAAAGGTAATATTTTCTATAAACCTTATAATGTGGATATCAAGTCAGACAGACGTTTTGCTTAAAGGCATAATTAGAGCAGGGTGGTCCTTGGAGTAATGATCCCACTGAGAACTCTCCCTAGAGAAACGTGTATACAGGTAGGAACATTGATCACATATTGATCACATATTTATAATATTTATATATTATCACATATATATAGCAAATACATAGGCCTCTTGTGTGCTTGACATACTTCTAAATATGTCAACTATTTATTCAGTGGAACTTGGTAAAATTCTCAAGTTTGTCCAATGTTTCAATTTTATAACTTTACTCTTAATTTTATTTATTATTTATTTATTTTTATTGAAAATTCATACACTATATTATAATTATAGCATTTCCTCCTAAATCTCTCCCAGATCTTCCCTATCTTCTTAGCTATCCAACTCCATGCCTTTTTTCTTGCTCTCTTTAGAATACAAACAGGCAAATAAAAGCAAACAAAACATAACACACACAAACAGTGAAAAAGCATAAGAAGCACGCATACACACACACAAAAAAAATCTGTAAAGTCACAAAATTAGAAACTGTAACAGACAAGCAAAAGACCAGTTACATTTTTAAAAATGCCCAAACAAAACAATATGACCAAAACAGTCTCCAAAATTATCATTGAGCTCATTTTGTGTTGACCATCTACAGCTAGGCTTGGGGCCTGGCCTTAAGTGTGCTTAACGAACCCAGTTCGAGTCTCTTGGAGAAAACTAATTTTTCTAATTTTGTAAGAAGTTGTAAATTGGCGATAGCTTAGTTTCTTGGTTAGGAATGGAAGCTCTTAAGTCCCCATCCTGCCCCATTTTTCCAGCAGACTTGTTTTTACTCTTTCTCTAAATCATTCACAAGGATAGGGTCACATAGGTCATTTGCTCTGGCTATTGTGTGTGGTGATATTTTATTCGTGCTGAGATGTGATATTTTATTTGTATGTTAATAAATAAATAAATAAATAAATAAATAAATAAATAAATAAATAAAGTTTGCCTGGAGATCAGAGGTCATAGCGAGCCATAAACAGAAGTCAGGTGGTGGTAGCACATGCCCTTAATCTGATCACATGGCAGGCAGTTTCTGTGTGGTCAAGGACACAGTCAAGTGTGGTGACACCCACCTTTAATCCCAGTACCAACCATAGAGACTTGGAGGTCTGTATAGACAGGTAGTGACGAGGAAGTGATGTGGCTGGGGTTAGAACCAATGAGAAGGCAGAACAGGAAGGCAATAAAAAGACAGTCACACAGGGAGAAGCTGTCTCTTGGGAAGCTACAGTGTGGTGGTAAGCTAAGGTTAGTCAGTGGCTCTTTGCTATTTCTCTAATCTCTTTGCTGTTACCCCTGTATTTGGCTCTGTGCTTCTTATTTAATAAGACTGTTCAGAAATTTGTCTACAATCATGGTATTATGTGGCAGAAGAATTTCAAGATATTTTACTTTTGCCAGAAGAAGAATTTCAAGATGTCTTATTTTTTGCCATCAGAAAAAAAAAAACAATAACTTGACTTTTTCTTTCTTTTTTTTTGGGAGGGGGGGCTTTCAAGATAGGGTTTCTCTGTGTAGCTTTGTGCCTTTCCTGGAACTCACTTTGTAGCCCAGGCTGGCCTCGAACTCACAGAGATCTGCCTGCTTCTGCCTCCCAAGTGCTGGGATTAAAGGCGTGCACCACCACCGCCTGGCTAACTTGACTTTTTCTAATGGGCTGATAGCTCTCCCTCGAAGACCCAAAGACTACTTAATAAAACCCCCAAAACAAAACACGAGACACCATCTTTTGAGTTGTTAGCCAGGGCTGTACAAGAGACTCCATAATAAGTCCCTATTGTTGAAGACACCGTGCACTTCAGAAACAGGTCCCAGATACCCCTGAGCTGGAAATGACATGAATGCCCTCTCACTGAGGAGTGGCTTTCATGACAGTAGAAGTTACCATGCAAGCTTCCAAAGGAGGGAGGCAACCAACATTCCTACCCCAGTATGAAACCTATCAACCACATCAAGACCATTGTGGCACAATAACCTAAAGGTAGTAGTGGCATGAATAGCTTGGCATTAACCAACAGCTGCCTTAAGAATTAAGGCATGCTCAACGAAAAGGATACCATGCCTGCTACTGGAAACCTAGCTAACTATTTGGTGCGAGTGAATTCATCATTATTGGAAGAGAATCTACAGCCAGTGATTTACTAAACTAGCATAATCCCTACCAACAACCTGTAACCATTTGTCCTTAAACCCACAGAAAAGTGTTATCTTCACCCCTCATCAAGGGAAGTTCTCTTTGCAACAGATGGAGACCACTATAGGAAATGACAACCAATCACAGTGCAGAGCTGTGGAGCCCAGTCCCAGTGGATATACATTTATAAAACACTCCTACACCTAAGGCTCAGGGAACGTTTTGGAAGAGGGTGTGGAAAGATTTTATGAGCCAGATGACCAGGGAGTTTTCTGTGAGATTGTGTCTCCTAGTAACAACAGAAGATACACACACCATGGCACACCAACATCACTACCCAAATGTGAGCTGAACAGTGATAACACTAATGATCATGACAAACTGCTTGGGGAAAAGTCCAGGAGGCCTCAACCCTACACAAAGAACTTCAGGCAACCGAGGAATGGTGGGAGCAGGGGATATGGCCCTTCCCAGGGGAGGGCACAGCAATTGCTTATCCAGGGCCAAAAGGTCAGCCCTGGAAACATACATGCAAGTAACATTATTTGAATTGAACTTGTTATATTTGGGAATATATATGTATATACCATTACTTACATGCATGCAATAAAAATTGCTGAAAAAAAAGAGGCCAAAAACTTGAAGGATTCCAGGGAAGGGTATATGAGAGGGTTCAGAGGAAGGAAAGGGAAGGGAGACATGTAATTAAAATACAATTTCAAAAATAAACAGAAAAAGATGCTGTAAAAAATGAATTCATGACTAATAAGCCTTCCTCCCTAGAGTGTAGAAAATAAATAATTTGGAGGTATCTCCAACTTGAACAAACAGTATTGTCATTCTGGAAATCACTCTGGGAAACCATTAAAAAGTCTGGGATAAGCAGTGTAGGAAGGTCTGCAGATGGTGAAGAGAGAGAGCTATGGCTAGCCAACAAAGAGAGAGCAGTTCCGAGCAGGCAAGGCTCACACAGCACTGCCTTCTTCATGTGCTGGGTGGCAGTGTGACAGACTGACTGCCTAAATGATACCAGACAGACGAAGGCAGAAAAGTGTGGAGATACTAGCATGTGGCTCACGTGCTACAAGCTCCGATGATTCCCTGATGTGGAGCGACCTCATTATTTTTCCTTTTATTGAAAATAGGTATTTTTTTTCTCACATAATATATCCTGATCATAGTTTTCCCTCCCTCTGTGCTTCCCAATTCCTCCCCATCTCACCTCCCATCTGGATTCACCCCTTCTCTGTCTCTCATTAGAAAAGAACCAGGCTTCTAGGGGTTAATAAAATATGAATAAACAAAAACTGATATATCGGAAATAGTACAAAACAAACAAACGAAAGGAAAAGAGCCCAAGAAAAGACAGAAGAACCAGAGATAGACACAGAGACCCACTCATCCCCACATTCAGGATTCCCGTAAAAACACTGAACTGAAAGCCATAATGTATGCCAACAGGGCCCGCGAAAGCCCTGTGCATGCTGCCTCAGTCTCTGTGAGTTCATGTGAGCTTTGCTCAGTTAATTTAGAGACCTTGTTTCCTTGGTGTCTTTCAATCCCTCTAGCTCTTATACTCTTTGAACTTCTTCTGGTTCCTGAGCCCTGAGGGGAAGGATTTGAAGGAGACATCCTGTTTAGGACTGTGTGTTCCAAGGTCTCTCACTCCCTGCACATTGTCTGGCTGTGGGTCTCTATATTTGTTCCCATCTACTGCAGGAGGAAGCTTCTCTGATGATGGCTGAGCAAGTTGCTGATCCATGAGTATAGCAGCATGCCAGTAGGAGTCATTTGATTGCTATATTCTTTTAGTAGAACAGTAGTATTTGGTGTTACACTAGGTTCCTGTGTTATCTAGTCTTAGGATCTTAGTTACCCAAGCTGTGATTACTTCCACAAGCTTTGTGCCACCATCGCACTAACATGTCTTGCTGGCAGGACACCACTGTAGATCAAAGGGTTTATAGCTGGGTTGCTGTTTATACTTCTCCTTTGGTAGCACGTAGAGTACCTTCCTGTACCGAAGATGCTAGCATGAAGGGGTGAAGGCCGTATGTAGACACCACCTCGACTTCCTCATGTTCAAGGAGTTGTGTAAATGTTGTCTTCATCCATGGGCCTGCCATCAGTTTATGAAGAGCAAAGGAGAGGCCTAATTTACATTTTGGATATTACCCGTGCAAACCCTTTGTAAATTCAACAAAAAGTTGTTACAAACTCCAAATAAACGTGAGTGTTATCAATAAAGACATTCCAAAGCTAATGGCCTTTTATAATTACTTTTAGGTTGTTTGTTTTTTTGCTTGTTTTTGTAAAGTAATCAGTACCCTTTCACAAAGTAATCTGCAACCCTGTATGGTAAGTGACTTATTTTAGGACTAATGTCCCTAATGAAATGATGTATTGAGATATTTGAGTAAACTTCATGGGTTTGAGTCAGTTTATATGAAGGATGGTTTGCCTTTCTCGAAAACTTGGGAAGGAAAACCACATGACCCACTACCATTGTAGTTAAATCTTACTTGGCTGCTGTCCTTCTGTATACTGCGGTTGGGAGAATTCAGTTAATCCAAAATGTTCCAGGCTTACTTCAAGAATTTACTTACTAATATATATGCCAAGTGATATGAAAGCAATGACATAGTGAGGTTTTCCGTTGCCAAAATTCATTTTACTAATTTCATAAAATAACTTCAAATGCCTACAGAATGATCAAGCCTCATATATAAACTTTTTAGGATGGTCTATTGTATTACAAAAGGAAGACGTAGTGGTTAGAATGCTCTCTTTGTGTCTGCGGACACACCATTTGAGATTGTCAAGCATCTTCTATCTGTAGCTCTTACTATATTCAGTTACTAAAAAATTATTTCACAAAGAAGACTATAAGTATCATAATGACTTCTTTTTATATAACTAATTTTGAATCACGTAAAATAGTCTTTGTAGAAAATGCTGGCAAAACAAATCTTAAAGATAATCACTTCTAAAATTTCAGGTATAAAATATTTTTATAGAGAACTGAATCACTCCATGGGTGTCTATTCAGAATTTTCAGTTAATAGTATGCCATGAATATGTTTCCATATCTAAATATAGTTGCAACATGATAATGTCTCACACTTATTATGTGTTTACACTAAGATTTATTTAAGCAATTTCCCATTATAAGTCATTTAAATTATTAAACATATTATTCACTTCCTCAACTTAAGTGATTATAACTAGGAATGATGAGTCAAAACAAATTTGTTCTCAACTCTTTGAATATACAATGTAAAGAGAACTTGGCATATTTGTACTTGTTCTGCATAGAAATATCTACTCTGTTTTTATTTACACTCTTACACATGAGCTACTTCCTTTTCCTATGAGTACTCATAACTATATATTTTGGTACAATTTCTGTTCCTAGGTTTCCCCTTTGTCTTTTGGTGGCTTTATTTATTTTTATTTAGTAGAACTCATTGTATTTATTATGAATCACCAACTATAGCAAAGTCCCATGGTGCCCTGCCTTCTTTTCATTTCATTTATTTATTTGGTTTTTTTTTTTAGTTATTTATTTTACATCCCAGCTGCTGTTTCCCCTCACTCCTCTCCTATCAGTCCCTCCCCACTTCTCTGTTTCCCCCTTCCCAGTCCATTTCTCTTCCATTTCTGTTCAGAAAGGTCAGGTCTTCCATGGATATCAACAAAACATGGTATATAATTCCCCATGTATTAAGGCTGGGCAAGGTGACTGAGTATGAGGAGTAGGGTCCCCAAAGCCAGGAAAAGAGTCAGAGAAAACCCCTGCTCCCACTGTTAGGAATCCCACAAGAGGACCAAGCTACACAACTATAACACATATGCAGAGGACATAGGTCAGTCCTATGCAGGCTCCTTGGTTCTTAGAGTTTAGTCTCTGTGAGTCCCTATGAGCCCAGGTTGGTTGATTCTATGTTTTGTTTTATTTTTTTTTGTGGTGTCCTTGACCCCTCTGGCTCCTACAATTCTTTCTCCCCATCTTCTGCAGGATTCCCTGAACTCTGCCTAGTGTTTGGCTGTGGGTCTGTGCTGATGGTGGTGTCAGAGGAGCAGCAGTGGTGATTGAGATTCAGGGAGTCAACCTACCAGGAGTCAAACCCCTGATGGGTAATTCTCTGTTAGGCAAGGCCCCCCAAGACCGCAGACCTAGAATGTTGCTTTTGCTGTGCCTTTACATGTTTGCTGTTGCTATCTTTCCCTGATATCTGGCATGGTTGAACTGGTGTAGGGAAATTTCCCCACTGCCTGTAATGTAGTGTGTCTATCTCATGGAAACATCCCATTCTACTGGGCATTTTTTTGCCTATAGATTACTATGAAGATGATTTCTTCTTAAGTTCTACTGTTTAGTTGATAATAATGATGTTAGCTTATGCAGAGTTCTGATGAATAAAAGTAAATACAAGAAATGTTGCATGGCTAGAGCTTATGAGTTTCACTTAAGGAGCTGCCTAGATCATAGCTCAAGTTAATGATTAAGAGAAACAGTTGAGTCTCAGGAGCCAAGCTGGCTCAAATTCCTTTAATGTTAATGCTGAAAGATGCAGTTACAGGTTTCAGTGTGCATCATTGGCTGAAACAAAGAATTTTTACTTGTACTCTGCAGGAATTTAGCAGAATCACTGTATGGGGTAGATGTTAGAATGAATAGCTGTTTTTTAGAGGCACCTTGACCTTGAATAATCCTTGTTGAAAACAGTGATTGTTTTCCTGAGGGGGCCTTTGGGCCATCCCATGACTTTAGTTACAAGACACCTCAAGCACACCTGAGGCCCTTTTATTATTGTGTATTGTACACAATGCATAATGAAGGACTAGAGCCATGGAGGCATTGGATGCTCCCCTTCAGTAAGATATGTAAATTAAGGTTAGAGACCTTGGTATGAGGAAATACTTTGTGTAACAATCAATAAATATACCTTGGTACTGCTGTTGGGAGTTCCAGTCAAGTTCCAGTCCAGTTCCAATCCAGGTCCAGTCCATCAGAAGAGGCTGGAACCCATCTGTGCCTCCAAATAAAGGAAACCATCAAGAGAGTATGTGATTGTCTTTTTCCCTAACCCCTCAGATAAAAAATTCTAGTTTGTGCCGATGCTGTGGATTTTCCCTTTGAGCCTTGTGCTGCCTGGAGGCTGGCCCCCATGCAGCATTATGCCTGCATCTGTTTCCATCGGTTGCTGCCATCCCATCCTCTTACTGACAACAGCCATGACAGTGGATGATAGTTCTATGTAAGGTCAGATCTTCAGGGAAATGCACAGCAGGGCTTTCTGGCCGTATCTAGGGGGATTCTCCAAAGCCTAGATGCCTCCTTGGGTGGAGGGGGTAATTCTTATCCAGTAGGAAACAGGAGGCCATGGGTCACTGCCCAGAAGTCCCATGATGCACGGTTAAATCTGGGAAACAAGCTTTGTGTCTCAGATGCTCAAGCTTCTGTGGGTTTTGTCTCAGATCTTGACAAGGCACCAGTCTTCTAGATGCTCTTTCCTCTGCCCTTCTCTGTCCCCTCTATCCTGTTTCCAGATAATACTTCCTACATGAGCTACCTGACCAGTCCTTATTTCACACTGTTTAGGAGAATTCAAATGAAGACATTAGTTATGCCTTAGGCTTTGGTATTCATTTCAAATTTCTCTCCAGCTTGGGATAAGAAAATTATCCTATTTAAATATGATTTCACAGTTCCTGATATTCTTTTTAGATCTCTGGGTGTTCTTTTTCTATGTCAAGTATACTACTTTGTTCTGGGTGCTGAAACATGATTGTAAATTCAGTGGTTTTTAAACAGCATATATAGATTACATATATTGTAATTTATAATATACACATATAATTCCAGAGCTGTGAAGTTCAAAATGGGTTTTACTGGGGTAAAACAAAAGTTTTTCGAAAAATTGTATTCCTTTTTATAACCCCTAAAAGGAGGATCTTTCTCTTTTCTTTAGATTTCTACATTGTTAAAATGCCACATTGGCTGATGGGTCCTAAACTCATGTTAGCATCAGAAGTATAGTGTCTTTTAATTTCTTGCTCTGACCCTGTTGATACCTTGGTATATGGTCTCCTGTGAGTGTATTGAATATGCTGAAATAATATAAAGACACCTATGTTAGGACTTCACAGCTGCGAAGTCTTCTTTGCTATATAGGATGGCATACTTTGGATTCTGGGAATTAAAGTATAGGCCTCATGGGGGAGCATTGCTGTGACTGTCATGCAGATGCACACTGTGGCTTCCATTTTCAGTGTCAAGTTCCACACTATAGGCCACAATAACTATTCAGCGTGTGAGTCTGTAATTGACAGAATTTACTCTGTGAAAGAAGTTCTTTCCTCAGTGTGTGAGTCTGTAATTGACAGAATTTACTCTGTGAAAGAAGTTCTTTCCAAACATATTGGTGAGAAGTGCAGGGAACTTCTGCTTGGGGCTTTATTTAGTAGCCTAGATCTGTGTGGGGCCCCATGGGCATGTCAACATTGAGCTTTTTTATATTCTATGTATTCAAGTATTTAAAATTCACTATTTCTGGAGAGATGTCAACATCTTCATTGGGGTCAAAGAAAAAAGTTATGCCCTTTGGGAAGAGTAATATATGCATACTCTTTTTTTTGAATAAAGCCATTAGCTTTTTCCCTGGTTGTTGTATCTCAGGGAATTTTAGTTTAATTTTTTTATACCCACTGGGCTTGGGTGGGGTTGGAATTTTTTTTTTTTTTTTTGGTTTTTCGAGACAGGGTTTCTCTGTGTAGCTTTGCGCCTCTCCTGGAACTCACTTGGTAGCCCAGGCTGGCCTCGAACTCACAGAGATCCGCCTGCCTCTGCCTCCCGAGTGCTGGGATTAAAGGCGTGCGCCACCACTGCCCGGCGGGGTTGGAATTTTACTCACTGACTGAGCATCCCAAAGAGAGTTTAGATCATTTATTTATTTTTAAAATAAAACTGTGTTCTTCCACAGGTCATACACCGAGTTTAGCCTGCAGAAGAGTGGTGTCAGTAATGAAATTGTGTGAGCTGGACTCACAACATGAATGAAAGAAGATCAAAGGTGAGTCTGGGACCGGCTTGCTGTGTGTTCTTGGATAATGTATTCAACCTTTCAGAGACTGTTTCATACCTTGAGTTTGTGGGTATATATTAACTTGTTTACAGAGGAAAGGATAATTAGAATGTTCACACACACACACACACACACACACACACACACACTCACTCACTCACTCACCAGTGTCCCAGTAAGTAGTCATCATTTTAGAATCTCTCCAATAATTCTTCCTTCTTTCTGCATTATACAAACTTTCTTCTCTGTTACTTACACTGACAGAAAACAATGCCAATCTAAAAATCCTGCCACTCTAGTCCCTGTGTTCACCTTAAGATACCACCCATTTCTCTGCCTCTCTTCTCAATCCTGGTCACATTCTTCAGCAAGCAGCCCAGCAATCTGTCACCAATTGATCTTCCCTCTCTTAGTAAAGCCTGGTTTATGCACCACAGGTTTGCTCAGTTTTTTACAAACAACTCTATGATGTTAATGAGTAAACATTTAGAGAGTGGGACTTTTGAGTACTGGAGAGGACAGTCTGGTTCCCTGAAACTCTGGTTCACACCCTCCGCAGCATTAGTCCTAGATGCTGTAATTACCTTGGCATTAATTTCTTTACCACAGCCCTAAAGTCTAATCACAGCCAGTGGCTAGCTGCTGGGTACAGCTGAATCCTAGCTCTTTCATGGAAAGCTAGGAAAAGGTCAGAGTGCAATTTATAATCCAGAGCTGTCCCTGGGAGCTGGCTGAGGCCAAGGCAGGCTGGGCTTTTCCTGTCTCATTTTGATTGCCAGTTCCTTCACTGCTTTCTTCTTGGGATACTTCTTCATAGATCACTTATGTAAACCCTTCTCTCTGAGGCTGCTTCAGGGAGAACCTGACCTCAACAGATGGCCAAATGTCAGAACTGGTCAGGGCTACAGGGAAGATTTATGCTAAAGGAATGGAAGGAGCCTGTGGCCATCACAAAATGGCAGTGACTGGGAAGCAATATGACATGGTGAATTTGGGGACAATTAGGAACCTTATGGAACACTGGGCTTTGCGTGAGTTCTGTTGACATGTTCTCCTGATAAATAGTGAAATCAGACAGCAAATCACCTCCATATACTGCCTAGCTCATCAGCTCTTACTAGAGCCATCATTTTTGGTCCTGAAGCCAAGCTATGTTGGTTCACGTCCAGGTTACTGGTGCAAAGTGATCTGTTGTCACCTGCCCTGTCACAGTGTTGGGTGTCACCCAAGTGTTACACCATGGCTTAGGAGGAAATTCTTTGAAACTCTGAGATCACCCCCATTAAAGTCCAATTCCCTCCCCTAGGAACTGTCTTCCCTGATCTTAGATTTCACAGTTACTAATTTTAGGAGGTTTGAGATAGCTGTTCATAAAATTTTGAGTTCACCCTTATATTGCAGGGGACAATGCATGAAGTGGCAGAGGAAGCATGCTTCTTGTAGATACACCTTCAGGAGGGAGGGGGCAGGGAAGGTATACATCTCACACAGAAGGTTGGCCCTGGCCATCCCAGTGACTCAGGTGGAGAATCTTGATTGTTATTCAGGTGCAATTAGGTCATTATGAAGTGGGCTGAAGAGGTCAGAAAAGCCCATGACTTTAAAATACCATTCTGAATTCACGTGTATGGACACATAAGGAGGTAACACTCAACTTCATGTGGTATTCATTATAAACACTGATGGTATTATGGCTTTCAGATTTCTTTCCTGCTACATTGTGACAGAGACTGTATTTCTCATATTAACCCTAGAGAAACTTGTAGCTTTGATTCTTTACATTGCACCACTTGTGTTTAATAATTATTGATTGTATGGATTGCATGTGTATGGTGAGTTCACCTAGTTCATAAAGGCAACATAGGGAGATCACACTTTGCAGTGCTCTCTCTGACTCACTAGCTCATAATTATTTGGGATGAGAAATTAGCAATACTTTAAAATCAATGAGGAATTCTTATTTTAATTCATTTCCCCATTTTTCAATACAATCTTCTCTTATGATGAATTATTTAAATATTGATAGGGAGAGACTGTGATGTAGCCGGGGTTAGAAGCTGGAAGATCAATCCTGTTCTTCCTACAATATGTAGTTCTGGATATTTCAGGATAACAGATCATGGTACAGCACACAGATGTATAAAAAATCTCATATCCATTATTTTTGTAATTAATAAGTACTACTAAAACAAACAAAACAATTAGCAGTACCCACAATGCCATTCTCCTTCTCAAACCATTCTGTTTGCATCTGGCTCCAAAAGAGGCTATGTAGGCGTGCAGCGAGCAGTGGTGGGGGCAGGATGAGAGGGAGAATATATGGGTGGCAAAGCACATATCCGAGCAGGTGACATCACGTCTTCCCGTTTAATCTAGGTGCCATGCTTGCCCTTGTCTGTCTCTCCACTGCTTCTCCTGCATCAGACATCTCAGCACTAACTGTTTGAGCTCTGCAGGAAGCCAGCAGCCAGTGCATCCTTTTGCCTGTGGTTAAGGCCCCAGATGTCTCCTTGACAGACTGATGCTTAGCTGAGATGAGCAAAGGGCGTTCTGAGCACAAACTTTCCTTCCATGTCACATCATCCTTCAGAATGTACAGAAGGCATTGCAAAGGGGCAGAAGATCCTGATGAGGTCGGGGCCAGGGGGAGACATGAAATAGATCTTGTCATCGTGGTTCTACAAATAAATAGTCTGGAGACAAGTGTCGTGATTAGGGATGCAGGACATTAGTGGTCCCTGTTGTGCCTCACGTGCCTCGGCTTGGCTCTGCTCAGACACTGAGTGTTATCTGTTTTGTTGTGCTTACTGCCTGTAAAAGGCCTCCGTTCTCTGTGCCCTGTCATAGCCACTGTGTCCCTGTGTTGCTTTGATCCTTGCTGCTTCTTTCATAACAACCACTCCTCATCTCTTCTGAATATTTTCAATATTGTCAGGGGTAGGACACAACAGCAGCAATAAGATTCCTGTTTCCCCAATCAGGAAAAAGTGGCAAAGAAAATCTCTTCCTTTGTCTTCTTCCATATAGCATACACTGCCAACTTCTTACATACGTTAATTCGTCTGGTCTTCATACTAGTTGCATGCTATTTCCTCCACTGTAGCAGGCTTGTAAACCACAGGAGTGCCTATGATCTAGAACTGTCGGACTCATCCACGGCTGTCTCCCAACTCAAATGTGGTATTGCCCAAGAAAGAGGGACTCTCTAGCCTACCAGATGACCTGAAGCTTGTGATAGAGCTTAAGCTAGTCTTCAAAGAAATGAGGATGGTTGGTACCTGGGGTTAGAGGACTGGGAATTAGAAGATCAGTTCTGGCCTTCCTACAATGTGTGGTTCTGGGTAAATCTGAGTAACAGATCATGGTACAGCACACAGATGCATGGGAAAAAAATCCCATGATTCAATCCATTATTTTTTTTTTTTACAGTTAATAAATGCTACTAAAATGAACAAAACAATCTGTTGCTTTTGTGAGCTTGGTAAATCAATTAGTATTTCCTGGTTTAAAGATTATTTTATTTTTAACTATGTGTATGCTGGGGGTGGTGGTGGTGTATGCCTATGAGAGAAGGTGTCCATGGAGGCCAGAGATATTGAATCCCTAGAGTACAGGATGCTGTGAGCCACCTTTAATTGTGATAGGAACTGAATTCAGGTCCTATGCTAAAGCAGCACATCTTCAGTCGCTGAGCCATCCCTCTGGCCCTCTCAATTAGTGTCTCTAATTTCTGTTCCAGTACCTGGAGTAAGCAGGTTCAGATGTGTCTTCCTGCTTAGCCCTGGCCGTGATGATTTACTTCACCTTTAACAAGCAATGAGGAAGATGCTTTTGAGAATAGTAGGTTTCTTTTTGTTTTACCAGGTTATTCCAGGCGATTCAACAATACATTAAAGGCTGTATTACGGTCCCTATTTTGATGCCAAAGTGGAAACCACTCAGAGACAGATAGTGACAGCAGCCAGCACCTTTAGGCACTCTGTATGTAAGGCTTTTCGCCTATATTGCCTTAGTAGTTAGAAAGGTAAATATAACCTGAACTTGAGAAGCATTTTGCATAGTATATTAATATGGCTGAATCAAACTTAGACTATTATATAATATGCAATATGTATATATATGCACAGTATTGTCTTTATAAAAAAATAGAATCTACTGTGAATGTCTCAAGTAGTTCAGAAAAAAGGGCCTCTGGATTTGTATCCTTAGTATAGATAGATCTGAAGGATCTCATAACCTACTGTGCACTGTGGAAGAGGCTGTATGGATAGTGTACAGTGGATTTTGATTCCCCTGAATTGGAATGTCTTGGAACAACTAAACAAATTCTATTAGAAAACAGGGCTTGCTCTCAGTTTCTCTCCTCATATGACCATTCATAACAACCTTTATATTATGGTTCATTGTATCTATAGGCAGATTAAGTATGTTGTATCCACTTTGTAAAAATGGGGTGAATCCTCCAAACAGCTTGCTTTTCTTTGAATGTACGGGGCCATCTGTGTTGGTAAGTCTTCATCATTTCCTTGACGGAATTACAATCTCCAGTATTTCTGAGTGTGTCTTTGAAGGGATTTCCAGAGAGGATTAGTGAAGGCAGGCAAGACCTCCCTCACCCCCGCTGAAGTGGGCAGCAGTCATCCATGGAGGGAGTGAAAACAGGAAGTTGACTGAGTGCCAGTGTTCACGTGGACGAGAACAAGCAGCCTCACAGTATTGCCCACATAGCCACAGGCTTCACGTACCACCAAGACTCCCTTTGAATGATGGACTGTACACTCAAACACAGATCAGAATCTTCCTTGAGCTGCTTCTTGTCAGGTATTTGATTAAAAAAGTACTTAAAATGACCCCTATAAATAATCTGTTTGGAAATTTCTTAAATGGTGATTTCTACTTCGGAAATATATAATTTGGACTATTTTCTTTGTTGGTTTGTTTGTTTCAAACTGCTGCCTTTACTTCTACCACTCTGCACTATTTTCTATTTTCTGCTCTCATGTTTCTACCAGTCCCTTTTCCTTCCTTCTTCTTCTTCTTCTTCTTCTTCTTCTTCTTCTTCTTCTTCTTCTTCTTCTTCTTCTTTATTCCACTTTTGCCTTTTATATCTAGAAGGATGGGAAGAAATGACCTTATTCAAGGGGACCATATTAAATCTACGCAAAGGAGAACCTAATTCTAGAACAAACCAGTAGCAAGAGGTAGGAGACAGAGTAATCGATGCAGGATACCTAGGAGAAGATTGCCACCACTTGGCCCCACACTGATGCTCAGTATCTTTTGAGTCAAATCCCCACTTCTTACCCAGAAGGATGGAGTCATCTAACTGGAGTTTCAGAAATAGGGACCAATCATAAAACAGAGCAAACACAAGAATAGTACACGGTTGCATGTCTGAGAAAAGTCCCTCTCAAGAATACCTGGAATAAACACATTTTTAGATTTTTTTAGAGAGCAGATCTCAGCTTGAAGGTGTCTGGCAGACCATGGTTCCCTGGAAACCTTCAGTGTGCTTTCCTTAGAGTTGTTTCCAATGATTCCTTTTAATAGATCCACAAAAGATCTCCCTAAAAAGAACTCTCACCAAACTTGTATCATTTTCTTATAGGTGATAGTGTGCTTGCTTCCACCCTGCTGTGCACTGGGTCCACATGATTTGATCTATGAGCAGATATAGTACTCATGGTACAGTGGTCTTATTGGTGTGCTTTTTCATTTGAATAGCAGTATGGGTAACTTCTACTCAGAAATGATGGTCTGAAGAATGAAGGTGAGTAGCTAGCCCAGGATGTTAAATTTGGCATCTGTTCTCAGATGGGCATCATATGGAGGCAGACACTGTCGTAGTCTGCCAGGCACAGACCTCACTAGCTTCCTTTATCTGAGGCAGCCTGAGAAGCATGGATTTCAGGCCCTTAGCTCAATTAGCGATACCTGCAATGACATTTGATCACTGCCAGCTGGCATTTCTACAATTGTTGATAAAAAGTTTCTTTGCCTCTTTTACCTTTTCCCAAGAAATGGAAAGATTGAGTTATTGGCTCTCTAAATTCTGTTTTGCGTATTCTAATACTGAAAGAGAGAGGGCCTGGGATCTGGGTGACTGTACAAAATTTGCCAGAATTAGATGAAGTCTGTCTTCCTAGGTCTGTCTTCCATGCTACCATCACTGCAGTGGTTGTGAACTCTGCTGGACCTGAAGCAGGTGTCCACTCTGCTGCAATCATTTTGATAAGATTCTTCTTCCTCTGAATTTACCTTTCAAAATTATCCACTTTTAAAATTTTAAAATCTTACCTTCCTTTAACATTGCCCCCTTCCTCTAAAAGTTTCTTACCTTTGAATGATAATTTCTATAGTCATTCTACTGATAGTGCCTACTGTCCCTACTAAGACCCTTGTCCTCACACATGTTCCCAAGTAAGAGCGAGTCTAGGGTGTTTTACTGAGTCCTCTATTCTGTTTGATTTCCTTCCTCCCTACCCTGACAGGTAATAAATAAGGGGAAAAAAATGGCCTCTCAGGAGCAGCTGTCAACTCTGCCTCAACCGTCCCCAATTTGAGGTGGTTTGGTTGCTGTTCTTGTTCCGAGTCCCATCACTCAGGCCTTGAAAGCTGATAGATTTCTGATTTCTTCCTTGAAAATGACATGATGAATCAGACTGCATGCTTTCCTGTGAGGGCCCAGGAGGAAATGTAATCAGAGGATGTACTCTGCCATGGAACTATTGCAGTGTTGACCTTAGCATGGGGAGAGGCAAGAACCTTGTGGAGCGTGATGGCAGGAGTTCAGAGAAGCTTTGCTGCATGGATAGCTTCAGACCGTTCTAGAACTATGAATAAAACACTTCTAAAATCTGAGGATGGGCTTAAATTATATAAAAGATCTGAAAGAGGGAATTCCATGACATGTCTAAACAATAATTCAAAGCAAGATGGATCCATGAGTAGAAACTGTGTGCTCTTCTCCAGGCAGCCATTCCTTGGTGCTCTGAGAGTGTAAGGCACCTGTCTGAAAAACAATGATCTGTGTGTCTTGTTATTTGTTGGAGCTCAGTATGCCCAGCATCAGGTCAGTGCTATTTATAATATCGTCTCCGTGCTCTGGTACACTTGCTCCTGTCTGCTTTTTACTGCTTTCTTATCAGTCACCCAGCAGACCTTAGCACAACAGGAGTCAGGATGTTGGGAGGCAGCACTGGATGAGACTGTCCATTAGCAATTTCGAACCTGTAATGAGGCTTGCTTCTGTTAAATGCTCCAGTGGTTTGGGGACAGCAGTGAATGCTGCCTGTAATCTCCCAACGCCTCAGCACGGATTGTGTCTGCTTTCTTTTCTATTCAGTTGCCTCCAAATCAATGGCAAATTTTATTGAGGGTTTTACATGTGGTAACATAATGCCCCTTCAAGCCTGAGAAGGGAAATTCTTTTCTTGCTCACCTTTTATAATTTTGAAACTGATATTTGGATAGTTGGAGCAATTTATTCAAAGCCTCACATTGGAGTCTAGGCCCAAACCCATAGGCATTTGAAGCCCACAATTTCTTGTGTTCATTTTTGTCCTTTGTTATTCAATCTTCTGTTATATTTTAGTTTCCACATCATTTCAGGTTTAAAGAAAGCCTGTGTGGGTTGGGAGAGCCTGTGTCTGCTTTGATCATATTGTCTGGCTTGCTTCACAGTTCTTATTTTCCTCATGTGTTTCAACCACAAGGTACCTCTTTACCACAAATATACTGATATGTGTCCTAAAAAGAAGAAACTTATCTACATAGCCACAGTATAATAAAATCAAGGAATGTATATTTTTGTACTAATTTATATAACATGCAACCTTTATTCAGATTTTAAATATTGTCCTAATATTTCTTGTAACCAAAGAATCTCTTCGCTCCATCCTATCCATCCCCAGGACACTTTAGGTTCTTTTATTTACAGCAGGTCTTTTACTTCATGACATTGACTTAAACACATAGACCAGTTAGTTTGTAGAATGTTTCTATTTTGGAGTTGGTTTGATGTTTTCTCATAATTTGGTTCAAGCTCTGTATTTTGTAGGAACGCCACAAAGGCAGCCCAGTGTTTCCTGGGCTCAACATCACGGGACACATCACAAGTATCTCCCATCTTAGGGTTAGCTTGGGACTAGGTGGTATCTTCTAGGGACCTCAGTGAAAAGTCCTACTTCCTGTTTATGGGTACTAAGCTTCTATGCACACTTTATGACCTGGAAAATCACTGTTCCTGTTACTACTCATACTCCTGCTCCCAGCCAGTGGTACTAACATCCATGACGCCTATGCCTCTCTTCCCATGGTCTTCCCTGTCTCTTTCCTTCTTCTTTCCCTTCCTCCTTTGCTTCCTTCCTTCTTCCTTTTTGGTTTCTTCACCATTTTACTCTGTCTCTGCACCCTTTCCCTCTTCCTCTCCTCCCTCTTTTCCTTCACATAAATAAGAGATTCACGAGCTCTTGTTTTTTTAACATATTTTTTTACTGACTTTTTGGAAATTTCACATCATGCACCCTAGTCTCACTCATCTCTCAGTCCTTCTACGTCCACCCTCCACCCTTATAGCGCCCCCCAAGAAAAGGGAAAAACGTTTTACTCCTCTGTCTTTCCAGCCTCATATATATATACATCATAGTGGCCTTGGGAGCTTCGGTGTGTCATGCAACATACCCTTTTGTCCAAACAGCTTTACTTGCAAATGTTCATTGCAATGAGTTGTTGGTCTGGTTCAAGGCTTCTGGCTTCTGGTACATAATCAATAGTGGATCCTCACCAATACTTCTCTCAGATATCCTGCCCCGGTCATGGAGATCCTGCAGCTATGGGTCCACAGGACTAGTCACATCATGTGGTCCAGCAGGTCATAGATAGGGTAGATGTTGGGGTGGGGCAACTCAAAGCACTGGATGTAGACCTGGGTGGTAACTGAGTTGTTCATTCTGGGGCCTCCATTGGGACTGCCTCCCTCAGGTGAGGGTCAGGACCACCTCTCCCATGTGCAGGGCCAGCTCTTCCATTGCCTGGACAGAAAGGAGGGGGACAGCTCTCCTAGGGTCACTTGAAGGTCTGGGCCAGCTTCCTCATGCCAATGACACTGGGGCCAGCTCTGCTCGGGGGTGGGGAGGAGCAGCTCTCCCACTGAGATGGCTGGCAAGGGGCAGGGCCACTTCTCCAGTGACCATGCTACAGGGCCAGCTCTCCCATGGACCCCTGTGGTAACATGGGACACGGAAATCAACGCGGACGCCAGCTATGGTAGGACCACGGACCCAGACGTGGCCATTTGCTGCCGCTCCAGCCTGGATGTCACCATAGGCCACTCAGCTTGATATGGACCCAGTGACAGCATGTCCCCTGGACATAAACATGCCCTCAGGTGGCTGCCCAGACCCGAGGTATCGTATGCTCAGTGGTTACATGGACCACGAATATCATCACAGACCCTGGCTGTAGTAGGGCCACAGACCCAGACATAGCCCTCGGCTGCAGCTTGGGCCCAGATTTTAGCATGGCCTGGGGTTGGCAGTGTAGGCCACTTCAGATCAGTATGACCCTGGTGGCAGTATGTCCCTTGGATATCAACATGGTCTTGGGTGACAGCACAGGCCACAATCACCTGCATGGCCTTTGGCGGTAGCATGAGCCATGGACATCACACGCACTCTGGCTGCAGTAGGGCCAGGGATCCAGACATGGCTATTGGCTGTGTCTTGGGCCCAGAAATCACCATGGCCCTGCGGGGGTAGGGAGGGGAGCGAGGCAGTGTAAGCTTTTCAGGTTAATATGGCCCCAGCAGCAGGATGGCCCTCAAACAACACAGCCTCAGGTGGTGGCAGGCCACGATCACCTGTATGCCCTTCAGTGGTAACGCAGCCGTGGACATCAACACAGACCCCAGCTGTGGAAGGGCCAGGGACTCAAACATGGTCCTCGGTGGCAGCATGGGCCTGGGTATCATATGGGTATCCCAGGTAGCACCATAGGCCACCCATATCAGTCTGTTCCTCACCTATGTCATATCTTCAGTTCCACTTCTCTCCACAGCACATGAACCACTCTGCAAGAGGCAGGGTGAAAGGTAGGAAGTAGGACCTCTGCTGGTGTGCACATGCTCTCGGAAATGTTCTCATCCCCAACTCTCTGCCCACCGAAAGTCCCAGATCTCAGCTCAGGACACTTCTAGAGTTCCATTCTATATTTACCAGGCCCTGTTTTATATGTTGATCTCAGTTTGTGAGCAGATAGTCAGCAGTGTGATACTCTGCCTAAATTTTCACTTCTACAGCTGCATCCTCAAAAATGTCTTGGACAAGTTCCATTTGGTGAACCTGGTGCATGAGCATATGCTGCTCTCATAGAGGTACGGGGTGAGTTAAACACAGTGCACTGGAGACGCCTGGAGTTGGGCTCTTTTATATTGTTTTTGATAATTGTCCTGAAATAACCATTCTGCAGCTATGATAGAAGCTGTAGAAATTTATTAAAATCAACAACTAAAGGGGAATGTGATGGTTTGCATTTTCAATACTAAGACAGTGAAGTTTAAGTGAGTTTTGACTATAAAAGGGATTGATATTTTAAGTGACAGATCTTTGAGAAAATAATTGGTGGTGGAATCTAAGATGAGGTTTGTACTGAAAATATCTTCATCTTGTAAACCTACGCTCAGCTAACCCTCTGGCTGTCAATGGTGTTAAATTTCTAGAATGATGTTGAGAGGGATGTGAGCACTGCCTTGAATCAACGCCTCCTTGATTAACTGTATAACACTTTATGCATCATCAGTGTCTCCAAATCTTTGTGCTTTCTGTAGTCAAATACTATTCCCCACGATAAAGCAGTCATCAGGCCATGCCTGTGCTTCCCATTTGGGTTGATCATACATATTCAGCACCTTATTCAACATCATGCTACAGTTGCCTTCAACTCAATTTCACCTTAAAATTAGTATGGGAAGAGGTTTGGCAGGTTTGAATTATAGTTAAAGTCTTTTGTTAAAAAAAAAATCTTATTCCAGCTCTTGCCATGCTTTTCTACGGTTTTTTAAATTTTCTTCTAGAACAAATTTTTAATAAGCAAGCAACCCACACATGAGAAATAAAACCCATATAAAAAGTTATTAAAGCACAATGGAACATTATTTGTTTTCCCAAATATCTTGAATTCCCATGGCAAATTACCAAAATTTACAGTTTTGAACAGGGGAATAAATACTACATGAGAAAAGAAAAACTTGTATTGGTGATAAAAAAAAAACTATGCATATGCATAATACCCAGACAAAAGATAATTACTGCAGCCTTTCTCGTTGGCAAAGGGACATTTGCCTGATGTGCACTGGCACTCTGAAAATCCTGGCTCATTAGTTGCATGCCACCTGATGAGGATAATGTAAGGGTGAGGAGTCTGCTGATGTTTGCAGACAGGAGTCCTGACCAGAGTTTGATCACAAGACTTGGAATGGCTCTAGTGCCCCAGGAGACATCTTCATTTTTTTTCCTAATTATTAGCCTCCTCATACCCATTTGACTAAGTATAAGGAAATTATGTATTATTCATTTTTTTCACACAAGAGATTTATTGGAGGCAGGGGGAGCGGAGATGAGGGAGAGAGAGAGAGAGAGAGAGAGAGAGAGAGAGAGAGAGAGAGAGAGAGAGAGAAAGGGGAGGGGAGAAGGGGGAGAGGGGGGAGGGGGAAAGGGGAAAGGGAGAGAGAGCATATTATTCATTTTTTGCACCCACCCACCTCCTTTCACAGAAGATGCTATTTACTGAAGACATCTTTGCTGCCACATACAACATTTTGAAGATTTTTATATAACAATAATTGTAAAAAATAGTATCACAAGCTGGGTAGTGATGGTGCATGCCCTTAATTCCAGCACTCAGGAGGAAGAGACATGTGGATCTCTGTGAGTTCAAGGCCAGTGTTTGGTCTGGGCCAGCTCTCCCATGCCCATGACACTGGGGCCAGCTCTGCTCGGGGGGTGGTACTAACATCCATGACGACTATGCCTCTCTTCCCATGGTCTTCCCTGTCTCTTTCCTTCTTCTTTCCCTTCCTCCTTTGCTCCCTTCCTTCTTCCTTCTTGGTTTCTTCACCATTTTACTCTGTCTCTGCACCCTTCCCCTCTTCCTCTCCTCCCTCTTTTCCTTCACATAAATAAGAGATTCACGAGCTCTTGTTTTTTTAACATATCTTTTTACTGACTTTTTGGAAATTTCACATCATGCACCCTAGTCTCACTCATCTCTCAGTCCTTCTACGTCCACCCTCCATCCTTATAGCGCCCCCCAAGAAAAGGGAAAAACGTTTTACTCCTCTGTCTTTCCAGCCTCTCATATATCATAGATTTAATATGGTCCCCTTGAATAAGATGCAGTAATTGCATCTTATATTTGTCTACAAAGTGAGTTCCAGGGCAGCCAGGACTGGTACACAGAGAAACCCAGTCTCAAAAAACCAATATATGTCACTCATTTATTCATTCTCCTTTCAATGGACATTTTAACAATTTTTTAAATATAGGAATTATAAATAAACCAACTAGGTTAACTATTCTTCACACTTTTTGATGACCATGTGTATTCATTTTCCTTAAATAGATATCTAAAAGTAATTTTTTTGTGTGTCAAAGGATGAGTAATGTTGAGCTTTATAGACGTTGTGAATTTGCTACTCTGTTTTCCGTTCTTGGAGAAAACGTGTGTAGATTCCAGTTGCACAAACCCTTGCTCACAGTTGGCCCAAGCAACCATTTTCATTTCAGTCATTTGGGTGCATGAATCACGTTTGTACTTTTTAGGAAGTTTGGCTTTCAGTCTTGGTATCATCTTTGATGCTCAGCTTCATCCTCACAGTCAGTGTCTCTTGTTCTGCTGTCTTTGTATCTGGCCCTGGCCATCTTTAGTGTCCATTGTATGTTTCTTAGAATAGCAGTCTATCTACAGAACTGTACAGTGTCATTGTTATTACTTTTTAGAGGCCAATTAGTTTCCTTCATTTGATATAGTTCAGACACGAGGTATGAAAACTAAGGTATATGATAACCATTACAAATGTGACTTATCTATATTCTTTCTTTATCTACACACACACACACACACACACACACACACACACACACACACAGAGAGAGACAGAGACAGAGAGAGACACACACACACACACACAGAGAAAGAGAGAGAGAGAGAGAGAGAGAGAGAGAGAGAGAGAGAGAGAGAGAGAGAGAGAGATTGATTCTACTTGATGCTGATATTACTTGTTTTCCACACAACCAATGGAAGAGCTGAGCTGACATGCACAGAACTTTGTAGGAAAGCAGTCCCCATACAAAAGTGTGCCCCAACAACAAAAGATAGGAATACTTTGATATTTCCAGTTTGGGTAGCAGAAATGGAAAAAACAGAATTGTCAATCATGTGTAAGTTACCCAGCATATGTAGGGAGTGGAATAGGAATTGAGAATCCAAACAAGATTAACACTTTTTAGTAATATTCCTGCTGGGCATTGTTCTAGTGTCCGTACTTGTTTGTGACAAGAATCTACTGAACGTGACTGATCTTTTCTCTAAAGGCTGGGATCGCAAAGAGCCTTGCAGCATCATAATAGCCGAAAATTCTCAGTGTGCTCCACTAAATATGGAGACAGAAAACAAGTTCACACTGAATTTATAATGACTCCAGCATTTGTGCTGTCATTTTAAAGTAAAATCACTTCATTTTGGTGTCCTTGACTTCTGCTTCTTTCTACTAACCTACTAAATGAAGGGAATAGGAAGTGTGCTTGTGACTACCTCAGTTCCAGTGAACTGAGGATTTTATCATCATTTAATAATAAACCCATTTTCCGAAGATGGAGGCAAACCAGAAACAAGAGATGAAAGTTATAAAACCATATAAGAATACACAAAATAGATTTCTTGTGGCTCACTGAAGTCTAAATTATTAAGCATATGTGGCAAATTATGAATTTGTCTTATTTGTCTGGGATTAAAGTAATTGTCTTTACTGAAGATGTGTATGATTAAGAAAGTATGTGATTTGAAATTCCAAGATCAGGATCTACATTTCCAATAAGGATACATGGTATACAATGCTAATGTTTTACAAACAAGCCTGAAACTGGAAAATAGCAGTAAGGATGGCTATCTTAAAGACTGTTGAGTCAATCAAATTGGAAAGTGCAAGCAGAAGGCATACCTCTGGCTGCCCTGGAACTCACTCTGTAGGCTAGGCTGCCCTCAAACTCATAGAGATCCTCCTGGCTCTGCTTCCAGAGTGCTGGGATTAAGGGCACCTGCCACCACTACCTCATCTACCACTCTTCATGTTTCTATGTGACACTAGATTTTGACAACTCCAGCTACTATGAAGTTTCACTCACCTACACAGAGAAACCCTGTCTCGACAAACCAAACCAAAACAAACCAACAACAACAGAAAACCATGGAGAGTGGTAGAGGAGGCAGGTCGGGGAACAATAGGGAAGCAGGGAGATAGGCAAGCCAATGAGAGGCAGAGTCCTGACTCTGCTGCAGGTGAGCTGATGTCACCCTTCCTGGCTAGGGAGTGATTAAAATCTCCTTGAGCTGTTACTTAAGTAGGCAGCACCTAAACTCCCCTTCTCCCTTTTTGCTCTAATTGCTTTGGTTATAATAAAGAAATAGAAATTCATCTGCTCGGGAGTTATAACCGAGGAGGGAGATATTATCTTTAAGTGCTTAATTTAGGTGAGGAATAACTGGTCATCAGCGACTTGCTCTAAAAAATGCCCCTGGGTTACACTTAGAGCAAGCAGTGAGGAAAACCCAGCAGTGAGGTTTCCAGCAGAAGAGAGGAGGAAAGCGGTGCTCTAGAAAGAGGGCTGGCCTGAAAACCCGGAAATCTGGATTTCAGCAGGAACCAGACAGGCTAAGGTGGAAGAGCTGGCTTCCTCCTTTGAGTTACATTCTTAGCTCAGAAATGGGAAAGCTGTCCTCCTATTTCTCAGCCTTGTGTATGTCCTCAGTATACCGTATCTTAATGACACTCTTTTGTGCCCTTTGTTAGAATTTATCAAGGGAGCATTGCATCCTACTGTGCAGTAACAGATGACATAGTCTCCACTGTGAAAGGGATGAAGCCGCAGGTGCAAAATGCAGAATCAGTCAAAAGGTGAAAGAATTATCAGTCAGAATTCAAACATATCTTATTTTTTTAAAAAATTTCCCTTTTATTAAAATTAGATTATTTTTCTCATACAGTATATATCCTGATTGAAATTTCCCCTCCCTCTATTCCTCCCAGTTCCTCCCCTCCTCCCCTTCCATGCAGATCCACTCCCTTTCTGTCTCTCATTAGAAAAGAACAATAAGCCCTTGGTGGTGGCTCAAGCCTTTAATCTCAACACTTGGGAGGCAGCAGCAGGCAGATCTCTGTGAGTTCCTGGCCAGTCTGGCTA
Source organism: Peromyscus eremicus (assembly GCF_949786415.1). Lineage (NCBI taxonomy): Eukaryota > Metazoa > Chordata > Mammalia > Rodentia > Cricetidae > Peromyscus > Peromyscus eremicus. The sequence continues at coordinate 19,811,819 of NC_081435.1, forward strand.
CATAGTGAGTTCCAGGACAGCAAGGGCAGTTACACAGAGAAACTCTGTCTGAGAGAGAGAGAGAGAGAGAGAGAGAGAGAGAGAGAGAGAGAGAGAGAGAGAGAGAGAGAGAAAGACAGAGAAAACAACAAAACATAACAAAATAAAATATAATAAGATAAAACAAAACCCATCACACGGAAGTTGGACAATGCAAACCAAGAGAAAAACAAAGAGCTGCTAGAGAAGACACAAGAATCAGAGACCCACCCGTTCATGCATTCAGTAGTCCCATGAAAACACTAAACTGAAAGCTGTAATATGTATGCAGAGGAACTGGTACAGATCTGTGTCGGCCCTGTGCTTGCTTCTTCAGTCTCTGTGAATTCAAATGAGCTCACTCAGTTGACTTAGAGGGCCTGGTCCTCCTGGTGTTCTCCATCTCCTCTGGCTCTTACACTCTTTCTGCCTCCTCTTCCATGGGTCTCCCTGAGCTGTGAGGAGAGGGATTTGATAGAGACATCCCATTTAGAAGTGTGTGTTCCAAGGTCTCTGCATAATGTCTGGCTGTGGGTCTCTGTATTTGTTCCCATCTACTGCAGGCGAAGGCTTCTCTGATGATGACAGAACAAGGCACTGATCCATGAGTATAGCAGAATACTACTAGGAGTCCTTTTATTGTTACATTTTTTTTAAAGCAGTAGCATTTGATTTTACCCTAAGTTTCTGGGCTATCTAGTCTTTGGTTCTTGGTAACCCAAGGAGTATCCTGTATGGGTTCCATCCTGTGGGGTGGGCCTTACACCAAATAAGACATCAATTGTTTACTCCTACAAGATTTGTGCCACCATTTCCCTACCATATTTTACAGGCAGGACACTTGCTCAACCATGTTCATTGCTATTCTATTCATAATAGACAGAAACTGCAAGCAACCTAGATGCCCCTCAACAGAAAACTGGATAAAGAATATGTGGTACATTTACACAATGGAGCATGACTTAGCTGTTTAAAACACACCACACACACACACACACACACACACACACACACACACACACATCATGAAACTTGCAGGCAAGTGGATGGAACTAGAAAAAAATCATCCTGAGTGAGGTAATCCAGACCCAGAAAGATAAATATGATATCCATTTGCTTATATGCAGATATTTTAGGTTTTTAAACTCTTTTTTTTATAATTTTATGTTTATTGATATGGGTGTTTTGTCTGTGTACCCTATGAGCCTGATGCCTACAGAAGCCAGAAGAGGGGGTTGGTCATTTCCTGCTGTATTTGTCCTTATAATCTAGGGCCTGTGATAGTCCCCTGTACATAATAGCCACTCAAATATATGCCTCAGGAAGGAGTGAATGAGTGAATGAATGAACTTCTCAAATTAAAGTGTTCAATCAAGATTGTATTTGCTTTGCCTGCTATGGTGAATCCTGACATAAGTGCTCAAAGACTGAAAATAAATCACATTTATTTATCCCCCACTCCCTTCCCCCTAAAGAGAGGTGGAGGAATTCTGGCATCCTCCCATGACATCTCTGAGGTGGTGTGCTTTCTTTGCATGCTGGTCTCTACCATGGTGGCAAGGGGGTGAGGGGGTAGTTATGGAGAAGTAATGGCTTCAGGCTTCTTCTCAGAAGGCACAAGACCAGTGTGGATGCCAGACATGCAGTTTCTCATCTCTCTGTCTCTCTGGCTTATTTGTCCATTGACTAAAGACAGAATCCTTTGTTGAGTTTGTCCCACAATTGATACCTATTTACTCTATAATTAAGCAAAATTGTACATTGCTCAAGAAGAAGCTTGAATAAATGAACCTCTGGAACGGTGGCAGTGCACCAATTGGGAATTTGCTACAAATGCAGAGTATCAGGCCCACTTGCAAACTCTATACCAGAATCTGCATTTAGCAAGATTCCCTAGGTGATTTGTGGGAACCATTAAAGACTGATAAGCATTGGATTTATATATCAGGACATTTATTCCTGAGTAATTAAAATCCCTGTTGAGTGTCACTTAAGGCCTTTGCTCTCATTTAAGCAATTCTTGCAATGCTGCTTTCATCCTCTGGCTACTAATACACAGTTGTCAGATCCCTCTCAGAATTGCTGTGGAGTCTGGCCTTACATATTTAGTTCTTTTAATGTTTTCTCATAAATCAAGTTTTCCATCCCCTTAATCAATCCAGTAACTCTCCCTTGAATTTGCAGTAATTTATCAACATCTTTCTCCATCTGAGTAGCTGTAAGCCTGAATGTAATTTTCTATGAGCAGACACAAGTATTATTTATAGGATTTAAAATTCCTTTAAGATACGTGATCAAGGCTAATAGCCAAACAAGGGAAAGGTAATGTATACACACTATGCAAGGGAAGGAAGTCAATTAGAGTTTCATTTGCTATTCCACAGTCATTATTATCATAAACTACAATTTAAAAGATAGCTTTCAAACTTTCATATTAGATACAGTGGTCAGGATTATGGAATATATATATACATATATATGTATATATATATGTATATATATATATATATATATATATATATATATATATATACACATTTCCATATATGTGCGGAAATAAATGATTGAGACAAAGGAAGGACAGAAGAATAATTCCTACAGATCAAGACACTGAGGAAGAATTTCAGAGGCCTTAAGACTAACAATCTAGATTAATGGAGGAAAGTAGAAAGGGCATTCCAGGAAGAGTCAATAAACTAACAACAGCCATCTAAACAGGCAATCACAAAATGATGATGATGATGATGATGATGATGATGATGATGACATTTTCTCTACATTAGTAATAACTTCCAATGGATGGTTTGTAATTGCATGACTCTTAAAAGGACAAAGTAAATGATGTCTTGTGGAGCAAAAGAAAAGAAACTTGCTGTATATTTCTTCAAGTTAGACTGCCTTTTTCATGGAAAAGAAAAAAGATCTAGCAAAACAAAACATGGAAATGCCAATGGAAAAACAAGACCCTTCAACAGTGTCTCTCTTCCCCTGAACTTTCAGAAAGAGAGCAGAGAAACAGAATGAATCTTGAGCAATCCTTCCTGCTGAATAACCTGCATAAAGTTCAGTAGACCTAAGTGTTTCAGAAAATATCACTTCTACCATGTGTCAAGCGGAAGTGCCATTTTATTACCATGCATTATTTTATAAAGGCCCCTTTAGGATAATGAGGCCTTAAAGTTGGACTTCTATTGTACAAAATTATATCTGGTGAGTCTAATATCAAATGAATATGTTATTGATAATTAAAATACCGACACTCCTAGAATGAGAAATGCTTTTGTTATATCTATGGCAGAAAACTTGGTACTAACTGAGGCTGTCCAAGACCTCAGCCTGCCTGGCCAACCCAGTCAATGAAGACAGGCCATCATTGAGACTCAGTTTGGGGTACGGACTTCTTTGTCTACATTGAACAGATTGCTCAGATTTGTGGATGGGAATTTTATTCTCCAATGCAGGTGGCCTGATCAGAAACCATGTTCTGTGTAATGGACTTCACTGCTCTAAGAATGAGGTGGAAGTTTGGTGGCTATAATGATGTTCCTGTCTGTCTGTCACACTTTTGTTCTCAAAAATTGAGTTAGACCTGCATTTGAGGCCATTGAATAGACTTATGCATATTCTAATTTCTAATGCTCTCAGGGCAGTAACTCTGCTGCAATAACAAGGTTTATTTTATTGCAGTTTGAAGGCTGTTTGGGGCCTCAGTAGGTGAACATGTCCCCTAGCTCAAATAGGTCAAACATCTGCTAAGTTCCATCCCCCACAACTTTCTTAACCTTACTTTATTGTTATTACCCTCAGGAGACCACTAAGCAGGAGTTGGAAGGAGAAAGAATTGAAGTGACATTTGTGTCATTATTCAGCACATTTAGGCAGTTTATTATCTGGTAATGAATTCCTCCCCATTCCCCAAAGAACTTAATATGAAATAATATAACACATTAACACATAATGTGAGGCTGCATTAATTAATACAGTGTCCAGGTTGCCTACAATTTTTGGTCCAACTGTGTTTCTGTTACTGAGATCAAGCAGAGTGATGGGTACTACCTCTATGCTTCAAAAGAAAGAGCATGGCAGTCTAGAGAGATATGTGGGGCGCCTAACAATAGCATTGTTCAGTGTGCATAATGAAAATTTGGAATTGTCTTCTGGAAATTTTGGCTCCAGGAACAGGGATGCAGTTGATATCAGTGACATTGCAGGAGACAGAATGAAAATAAGAAAAACTGTGATATAAATGTATCCATTGTGGCTGGGCCACACACAAGATGTTGATCTCTGTTTTGTAGCCAGTTGTGATTTTATGTGATAGTCTCCATTTTCTATAAAAAGAAGTTTCTTTGATGAGGGTTAATAGCTATACTTAGTTATGGATATAAGGATAATATTTGGAATATAGTAAGGAGTTATCAGGGAGTACTGTGGAAAAGAGAACAGAAAGATTATTTAAAAAAAAAAAGAAAAGAGAATACCAGGAAGTCTGGGGTGACACCGACTCTCCCAGAAATGGCTGCATGAACAAGAACAGAACGATGGTGGTATCAGTAGACATGGTAACATGAAAGGGGGAAATTTTAAGGGGTCCCACCCATACCCAAAGAACTATAGGTGACTAATAACTGGTTGAATAAATAGAATTAGCCTCTTCCAGGGATGAGTGCCCCTACTGATTATCCATTACAAACTATACACACAGGAAGATCAAAAATAGATTCAGCAGGTTGTATTTGTATATTTGCACATTATATATATATGAGAAACACTAATAATCTAAGAAAAAGAGGCTATCAATTTGAGAGTGAGGAAGCATGGGGAGAGTTGGAGGGAAGATTCCTGAGAGAGTCTAGAAGGGAAAAAGTGAAGTGGAAAGTGATTATAATTTTATTTTAACTAAAATGTGTTTAAACAAGAGTAAAAAAAAAAATCCCTACAACTTCCTAAGCGGTAGGGTCTCCAGCTAGTCTATACACATGTAAGATATTGTAGAAAAGACTGGTTACTAAAGGTCTGGGAACTTTGTTCTCCAGGTGAGTGTATGAGGAAACTCCAAATCCAAGATTGTACAGTAGTTCATAACCCACAGGCATTAATTCCTTAGTCCAGAGACATTGATTCTCTTCAGCTGAAAATACATTTGAACCTATAGTGATTTGTTTCAATTGTGAGTTTACTGCCCTTCACGGATGCCGCTCTCTAGTCAGAAAAATATTACTGAGTTTTATGTATTCAATAGTGACATTTCAGCTATAATTGCAGATAATGCTTTTTGTTACCTCCCTGCTGTAAATGTCCTTTTTGCTGTCAGAGAGTAGATTTTACTCAAGTCTTTTTCCTTTATGCACCTGTATTATCCAAGAGAAACAAGCTCATGTAGTACAGTTTCAAAAATAGACTTAATCTAATCATAGTGGCTTCTAGGTGGTCTGTGGTCTGGCATTAGATACAGGTTGTACTCCTGTTTTCTGACACTCAGGGCTGGCGAGTAACTTAGTCAGTGTTCTATTGCTATGAAAAGACACCATGACCACAGCAAGTCTCAGCATTTAATTAGGGCTTGCTTACATTTTTCAGAGGTTTAGTCCATTTTCATCATGGTGGAAAGCATGGTGGCACACAGGTAGACACGGTGCTACAGAAATAACTGAGAGTAGCAGATTCTATATCTGAATCTGCAGGCTGCAGGGAAAGAGAGAGCCACTGGGACTGGCTTGGGCTTTTGAAACCACAAAGCCCACTCCCAGTGACACACTTCCTCCCAGAAGGCCACACCTCCTAATCCTTCTTAAGTAGTGCCACTCCCTGATGACCAAGCATTCACATAAATGAAACTATAGGAGCCATTCTTATTTAAATCACCACAGAGATCTTGACAAAGATGTTGCTCTTATGAGAAAATGATATGATCGAGTCCCACCATTTCCACAATGAGATGGAATAGATCAGAAAAGTAACCCTGAAGCCTACTTGCATTGATTTACAAGGCAAGAGGCCTGTGAACTTCCAGGGAGCTCTCAAAGTTCCTTAGTTGGAGTTCTGGTGTTTGCATCTAAAAGTATCCTGGCTGCTAAGCTAATCCTGAAGGAGTTGAGGACAAGTGATTTCATTCACTATCCAAATTTATATGTTTACTTTAACTTTTTATTAATTCTCTACTGACAGAAGTTGACCAGAATGATCATCTATAAATCTCCCAATCACTTTCCCTAGTGTTATCAACATTTATAACCATAATGTAATCATTAAAACTAAAGAAGTAACTTAGGTGCAGCACAATGTAATTATTACTATATAACTTATTTGAATTTAGTTTTCCCACCAAAGTCTAATTTTCGTTGTTTCTCAAGAACTCCTGAGATCCTACATTGCACTTTGTTGTACTTTTGCCTTAATATTCACCAATTTCTGCCAGATAATCAGTTCTTCTTCAATAACTTGGCATTTTGGGAGAGAAGAGACATAATTTTGTTCAACATTCCTCAGCACCAGCTTCCCAAGGTGATGAGTGTTACTATTTGGGGGTATATTGAGGACCACGAGTTCCTCAGTGTGCTTCATTTCTTTGATGATTAAACTTTTTCAGGATCTCATTGAATTTTTGTTCCACAAAATTTACTTTGCACAACTCTAAACACTCAGAAAAAAAATTGCACTTCCTATGAAGGATACACAATCAAAATGGCAGAGTCCCCACCCCTAAGAACAGTGAAAGACTGGGCCATGCATTATTCATTACTTTAGTGAGACAGCAGAAAAAGGGTACTTGTGAAGAGAAGAGGCTTATTGGAGCCCACCTTCTGAAGATTCAGTATGAAGGACTATCAGTTATGGTCTTCTTGTCAGCCAAATCCTGAGGGGGCACCATAGTATCAGATGCTTGAGACAGACACTTTGATGCTCTCTGTGTGCGTCTGTGTGACCACTCATTCCTTATTTGAGTCTGCAAGAATTCCATAATGGAGCTCAAGTCTAATGAACTCATCTTATTGTAAACATTTCACAAAAATCTTGCCTCTAAGTGGAATAGTCAGAATAATTCCTTGCCTCAATACATTACCAAGGGCGTAAAACTTCAGCATCGGAAGACTTGAGACATACTCTCAATCCATTTCCAAAGCATGACAACAGATTTGATCAGAGGTTGGCAAATGATGGTCCTAACACCTAGCTTAGCCATTGTCTAACCCATTGTTTAGATCTGACATAAAAGTCGGGGGAACAAGGTGAGTTCTAAGTAGAAATTAGACCATTTTCACTTCATTCTGAACAAAATGTGTATGAAAACCTCAGTCTTTTCTAGAACCACTCAACCTTTTGATGGAAGCTGTTACCCAGATGAAATTTTCTCCATGTAAATTCTCCAACATTTTTCAAGTTTTGAATTGCCTGCCATGTTTTCTTTAATGAACATTTACTATCAGAACCATTCCTAGAGTGCCGAAATAAAAGAGGAGTTAACTCATTATCATTTTTGCAAAAGGCAAAGAATTAGTGAAATAACACTTACCATAGTGTTGAATGTTTGAATTAATCAGATAAAAATTAATGTGCTATTTTCACAAAAAGAATTGCCACCTTCCAAAGCACTGAAAATACTGTAGTGACTAAAATTACAATTTGTTCAGAAAAAAAAAAAAAAAAAAATATATATATATATATATATATATATATATATATATATATATATATGAAGCTTAATCTTGAATGCCTTTCAACCAGTGATGCTGTGTCAGGCTGCTCCCATTGATTAAATGTAGTAGCAGAGTTGGAACATTTAATCAATCATAAAAGCCACTTTAATGCATTATATCACTCCAAAGCTAGAGCGATTAGTGTACTTGCACTGTAGGCCAGAATATAAAGTGCAGAATGCCGGTAATAACAAAAAAAACTGCAAGGGAGAGTGATTTCTTTCTCTGCTATGTCTTCATAATTGTGAAATGTATATTTGTGGTTCTATGTCTTATGTGGATCTTTTCAGCTACATGGGTGTGGCAAAGGAAACAGTCATTTGAATGTGTAGGGTGTATTCGTAAAGATGTGAGCGTGAACAAATGTAATAGTCTGACATAGAAAATAAGAACAGGTTCTTGGATAATGATGAATTTTCTTAAGAGGTGTTCTGCTTTCATTCTCTTGCACAATAAAGCCATTGTCACTAAAAATGTAGTCTGGAAAAAGGGTTTACAGCTTACAACTCTCAAGTCAAAATCCCTCACTGAGGGAATCTAAGGCAGGGATTCAAGGAAGAAATCATAGAGGAATGCTTCTTATTGGCTTGCTCCCAGGCCCATGATCAATTAGCTTTCTTTTAGAACCCAGACCTAAGTGCCTTGGGAAGGTGCCACACACAGTGGGCCCAGCCATCCCTCATCAATCATCAACCAAGACAAATTCTCACAGATTTGTCCACAGGCTAATCTGATGGAGCCAATTCTTTAACTGAGATTCCCTCTCCCCAAGTGATTCTAAGTCGTATCAAACTGACAATATAAGGTAACTAGGAGGGGCTGGAGTGATTGCTCAGTGGTTAGAGCAGTGCCCTTCCAGTGGCTCCAGATTCAGTTCCTAGCACCCATATGAGAGCTAATAACTCTCTGAAACTCCAATTTCATGGGATCCTAAACCCTCTTCTGACCTCCACAGACACTACAGGTATGTGGTACACAGACATACATGCAGGCAAAACATCTATATACATAACTTAAAAATGGATAAAGCTCAAAAACAAAACAAACAAGTATTTAGTTTCCCATTGCTGTGGATAAGTTCTGTGTGCTGTGAATGTGTTGCTCTGATTGGTTAAATAAAATGCTGATTGGCCAGTAGACAGGCAGGAAGTATAGGCGGGACAAGCAGAGAAGAGAATTCTGGGAACAGGAAGGCTGAGTCAGAAGTCACCAACCAGATACAGAGGAAGCTAGATGTAAAAGTACTGGTAAGCCACAAGCCACATGACAACTTGTAGATTAACAGAAATGGGTTAGTTTAAGATGTAAGAACAGATAGCAAGACGCCTGCAACGGCCATACAGTTTATAAGTAATATAAGCATCTGTGTGTTTATTTGAGTCTGAGTGGTTGCTGGTCTGGGTGGGACTGGAGATAACTCTAGCTATACCCCATATTGAGATTTTCTGTTATTATTCATGCCACAGCTACAGCAAAGACAAGAAACTATTGACAGAGTGAGACAGAAGGAATGAGATGAGTGGGGAGAAGAAATGAGGCACATGTATCTGGTATGTCACACTTGCTACAAGAAAACGGTTGTTTCTACAAATCAACATGCAGTGTGGAATGACCTGAGACCAAGAAGTGGTGATAGCAGGCAACAGTGAACAAAAAAAAAATGATAGAGATCTGTTTTTATAGATTGAAGGAACATTTTTTGATCCATTTTGAAGAATTATAATGAACAACTTAACCATAGACATTCATAAACTATCATTTGGTAAGGTTACATAACATAATCTTTAGTCTATTTTATGAATCTTAATATCCTAGTGTTTAATTAGTGTACAGATTCATTAATTCATTTGCAATCTTTGAAAGTCTTGATGAAAAATAACCAATAAACAGGTTGCAGGAGAGAAAATCCTAACAGAGTTGAATCCAAACTGACGTTTGAACTAGAAACCATGACTCCCAGTCCTAACTGAAGGGCAAGTTCGTGTATCACACTGAAGCAATTTACTCTCCAAGTGTTTACATGTGTGTAAACCCAAACGGAAGCATAGCCTGACTTCTCAGAGGTTCCAGGAAGCCATCTCTTTACTGCCCAGGTTTACTACTCCTTCCCTTGTTTACCCTTTGGCTTGAAATATTTGGATACATTTTGAATCTTATGTATTAGCCATATACTAATGTCTTTACTTTTTTAACCAATGCTAGTTTTGATTGCGCAATGATAGTCATACAATAAGCACTATTTAATAACTTTAAAAAATCAATTCATTGGACTTGAAGTTATAATGATAGTTGAAAATTATCCACATGGAGTTAAGAATATTGTTTAGAAGGGAGTAATAATATATGTGGCAATTACCAGACATTGCTCATGTACCACAGCATACAACACATAAATTATGGGATCAAGTTAGTGTAAGAGCTAAAAGAAATTGAAATAGGAATATGGATTATAAGAGCTAAGATCATCAAGAAAGACTTCAAGAAGTGATGATCAAACCCAAATCATCAGGGAGGCTCTGATTAATTTAAATGAATGGGGACCTGGATAGGAGAATCCAGAATCACTAAATCAGCAGGCTGTCAACTGAAGGGATGACTATGGTAGAATTAGAGAAGGCAAGCCTCAGAGACCAGTGATTTTTCAAAAGATGTCAAATTGGGTTTGGTGACTGTATTAGTCAGGGTTCTCTAGAGGAGCAGAACTTACAGAATGAATATATATGGGATTTTAATTAGAGGACTTACAGGCTGCGGTCTTGCTAGTCCAACAATGGCTGTCTAACCAATGGAAAGTCCAAGCATCCATTAGGTATTTAGTCTATGAGGCTGGGTGTCTCTGCTGGTCTTAGTATATGCTGGTATCCAGAAGAAGTAGGTTCTAATGCCAGTGAAGAAATGGACTTGCCAGCTAGAGTGAGGGCAAGAAGGCAGAGAACAAAGACCTTTCTTCTTCCACATCTTTTATATGGGCTTCTTCCATACCCTTTATATAGGTTGATCAGAAGGTATGGCCCAGATTCAAAGTGCATCTTCCCACCTCAAATGATTTAATTAAGAAAAACTCCTCATAGATAACCCAGATGCTTGGGTTTCAGTTAATTTCAAATGTAGTCAAGTCGACACCAAGAATAACCATCACAGTGACATTGTGTTTCTCAGCAACACCTGAGAAACCAAGGCCAGAGAAGACATTTGTTTCCAGGACGAATTAAATAGTAGCTATGGATGCGTTTTCTGAGTGCCGTGCCAGGGGCTGAGGGTTTGAAGAACGCAGGGCTGCTTGGCATGTGTGGTAAGAAGCAACTGGGATCCAAGGGACTAACATGGAAACCGGTATGTTAAGTATATCATAGCAGATTATGGCTAACCCTATCTGGGACTGAGAGGGTTCTTTCTCTCTCAGTTTTCTTCCTCTATTTTTTTTCTTTCAGAATTAGTAAGAAAACCTTACTTGGATACATGAATCACTCATATAATAATTAGCTACGTGTTTAAGTTTGGGATAATAGAAGGCAACCAACTTCACATGTTGACTTTTCATGTTATGCCCCTAAAAATAAAGGTAATTTCCCCTTTCTTCCTACTATTCTCCTTCCACTGGATTTGAATGTGGATATGGTGATTAGCTATCTTGGACCATGAGGCAAGACCACAATGACAGAAGTTGGTATCTCCATCACTCTCCAGTCCTTCTGCTGGTTCTCTGTCTCTAAACAGACAATAAGGCTTGTGTCCAAGAGAAAAAATATCCTGATGTAACCCAAGCCCCATGATTTTGCGGGGGGTACTTTCTGATTTCCTGATTGAGTTAGGGAAAGGTGTCTATGTGCATCTCTAGCATGCAATTTGATCTTATTGTGTTGTAACAACTTGGTATGTTCTCAGCTTCGGGCATAGCTCACTTTGCAAGAAGGGTGTCAGCTTCATGGCTTTATCTGTATTTTTATCTTTTTACTTCTGTTGAGAGTGAAGAAGGTACCATAATATGTGACTTGCTTTTTGAGTGTTTCATGTGACTGGCTCAGCTATTAAAAATACATTGTTTGGTTCCGAAGCCCCACTTGGGAAGTTCCTTTGAACTAGTTTGAAATATTGTGGCCTATAACTCTTCTATCAGGGTTATCCTTTCTCAACTTTGAACTTTCTAAAGGCCAGGAGAAAGAAGCCATCATTTGCAAACAGCTGTTGTATAGGGTTATTCGTGTCAATGAAGCCATCACACACAGTGACACAGAAGCTTGTTCTCTGTTGGACTTCAGAATTTCACTTCTGTGATTTCATTAGCACCAAATAATTGGTGAATGACATTTTAAATAGCATGGGTATTAAAGTCAGAGAGTACAGAGCTGGGTGATGTTCTCAGAGAGGAAAAGTGCTTCTCAAAAGTCACTGGGAGGGGTTGAGGACTCACACTTTGTTTTCTCTTCTACCACCTACTAAATTTACAGCCATCTCTGATAAAGGCGAAGGATTAACAACCTTGCTGCAATGCCCTTCCAGGCAAGCAGAGAACAGTTACACAACAGCTCTAGCCTCTGAAGGGGAGAGATGTGACTACATTCAGGTTATGAAAGCAGAGCCTTTGAGTGAGAGATGTCTGAGAAGGCAGTTCCCAATACATCCAACTCTTAGAAGCAAGGAAAATGTCTGGCTGCATAAGTAATGCAATATTGGAATAGACAACACTGCCAGACACAAAACATTCTTCCACACTTCTCATTGAGACACAAATGGAGTTTACTTCTATTTATTCCTTCACTTTATGCCAGAGTTTTGTTTGTTCATTTATTTACCACTATTCTTTCCTCTTACTGGGAAAAAATATCTTGAGAGCCACACATAGCAAGAAGAATGTGAGGAAGTTTGACATTCAGAAATCTCAGACTACCATGGAGTGGAAGACATAGGCAAGCATCTCTGTAGAGCTGTCTTGTTCTCTCTTCTAGCTCAGAAACAGCAGTGCAGTCTCCAAACTCAGGAATGATCCCATAGAAGACTCACTGGCATGCATGTATGTCAAGTGGATCACTAATTTATGTCTGATGGATTGGCAAACTTCTTCATAATATATTCTGAAACTTTTGCATCCTTTCAACAAGATATATGGAATCTTAGACCCTGGGCTGTGATTGATCCTAATGCCTGGATAATATGTTAGAATGTCACATGGTATCTGACAGGCTTTCATCATGGATTTAAAAGGCTAGAATCCTAGATTTCAATCTTCAGAGGCCATTCTTTGTAAAGGAATTTAGGCTTTGAAATGACATATTCAAAAAGACCAAATGCTTAGTGTTGACTCCAGGTGTTTTTATGAAAATATGGGGATGTATTTGGAGAGAGAAGACATTACCTGAGGACATGAGATTCATTCTTGAGTGATAGAAATCAATGTTCTTGCCCCACTCTATAGTATTAGAGTGCTTACCATTTTAAAATCTATTTAGAATAAGTGTCCTTGAAAAACAGGAGAACTTCAGACCAGTGTTGGCATGCCATTATGCCAATGATACCCCTTTGAAAAAAATGGGCAGTCCACATAACTTAGATTTTGTCTGCCAGTTTACTCAAATTCTTTATTTTCTCAGCTGTCTGTCTCATGATCCAATCTTAAAAGTTTCTGGCAATAACACAATTTGTGGTTACTAACAAGGATCTAATCAATATCCTAAAGATTAAAAGCCCCAAACCTCCAAGGAATAAAACTATAATGATTTAGCTCAAAGCTAAGCCTGTTTGTTTAAGGATTGGAGAGAAAAACGAAGAAATGGGCCCCATAAATCAAACTGTTGACAGGTTTAGGTCCATCCTGACTTGCCCATTTCCTCCTCTAGGGTACAGAAAACATTGATAGACTATTCAGAGTGTCAGTTATGTGTAAAAACATCACGTGTTAAAATTAATAATAGTACTGTTGTAGTATGACGGCTATTCTGGGCCTTTCTCAAACTAGCTGCGTTACTCAGATACTGTGTTTCCTCATTAAGTCAGAGGAGAAGAGAGGGTGGATAATTTCCTCTAGGACCTTGAAGTCAATCCCTTTCCTTCCCTGTTCACATAGGCAAATCAGTGAAAGAAAGAGAATGACTACATGTGTCGGGGGCAGGGTGTGAGTGAATTAACTTTTCTTCGTGCATACCAGTCAGTGAGAAGGAAAGATATGCCAGTCCAGGGTAGTTCCACTTAAAAATTCTTGACAGTCACTTAGCTACTTTGCAAGAGCTGATTATAGTTTTGCCCATACAGTATAGTTTTGTGCAATTTCTGTGGTGTGTTACTCTTACAACAGATGGTATTCCAGGTATGTGGCCAAATTACCTTATTTTATTTGGGTATCAATCAAATGTTTGGAGGGTGAAATGAAATGACTTGGAACAAATAAGATATTCTTTCCACACTCCTTGGCTACTAACTCTTAAAAAAAGAGTAGCTTGCTGAAAAATATACTTTATTTAGAGTTAGACAATATGATGAGGAAATTCTTCAAATGCTGCACTCTCAGACTAAGCTGTGACATCACTGTCATTTAGTCTGGAGATGGAGAAAAAAAAGAGTGCCTGGTTCAGAGTTTGGGAAGGTGAAGGACACCAGCTTCTCCTTCTGTGTGAGTTGAGAAGGTAAAACTTCAAAGATGGGAGAATTTGTGAATCATAAGTTGTTAAGACTTCAGGGGTTCAGTTAATTTTTAAGAATTGATACACAATGATTGTATATGTTCATAAAATATGTTCATATTTATGAGATAGTGTGATATTTTGACTCATGCATAAAATATATAATAGTGTAATTATCATATAGAGTCAATCAGATATTTATCATTTCCTTGTTTCAAGAACATTTAAAATATTCTCTTTTCACCATGTGGAAGCATACAGTTCCTTTATGAGCTGCAGGACACTAGAACATACTACTTCCATCTATCTTCTAGTTATATCTCTGCACTTGTTACCCAAGTGCCCATCCTTTCCAAGTTTTGATAACCATGATTTACTTTTTGTTTCAGTCAAGTCAACTTCTAGCTCAACCTGTGTTTGACTTTCTGTAACTGGTATATTTCATCAAACATAAGGTTTGTTCATGGTACTGCAAATGATACCCCATTCTTCATGAAGATAGCTAATTCTAGGAACATTTATGTTATTGCAAGCGATACCCCATTCTTTGTGAAGATGGCTAATTCCCCATTGTACACTTACCACAGTTTCCTTATCTATTCATTTATTGACAAATCCTTCTATTGCTTTTGTATCTTCATATTATAAATAATGCTTCAAAAATATGGGAATATACAATCTAGTTTTCATACTTACTACCTTTCACCAGTCAACAGAGAAATACAAATTAAACTATGAGTTATTATCTTCCATTTAAATAGAATGGCTATTTACTGAAGAAAAAAATAGCAAAATTGTTCATGAGGCTATGTGAAACAGGAAACCTCTTATGCACAACTGATAGAAGTATAAATTAGTATTGTCATGGTGTACAACAGCCTGGAGATTCCTCAAAAGACTAATAATAGAAATATCATTTGATCTAGCAATTCTGTTTCTGGCTGCAAATTCAAAATACAGCAAATAAGTATGCATAAATGAGTTACAATTGTGATTGAGTTTAACTGAGGGAAGACATTATGACATAAAATAAAAGAGAATATATTGGGACATGGAGACCTGTGGACAGGCCTGGACTGGCTAAGAATTAATTAGGTACAATGGACTTGGAACTGGCAGATTTGGGTAAATTTGAATAGCTGCAACTTCTCTGAACCTCCTCAGGCACAGATGCAATACCCCTCCCTTGTTAGATAAGGCTGGTCCTGTACTAAGTGGAGATATGAAATGATGTTACAGAACAGGGGCTGAAGCTTCCTCCTGCCACAGTCCTCCACCCAACATGGAATCTTGAGTTTGATTTCAACATTATCTTTGGAATTGGTTAAAAAAATTCATATCTAGATGTTGGCCTATGCATTTTAATATTTTAACACCAGAAAAAGATCTTGTTTGTCTGTAAGGAAACCAGAGAGAGTAAATGTAGACGAAATTCTAAATGGTCTTATTAAATAAGAAACACAGAGCCAAATACAGAGTCAAAGCCAAAGAGATCAGAGTACTAGCAAAGAGCCAAGACGACCTTTAGCTTACCACTCACCTCTGTCCTTCCCCAGAGAGAGAGCTTCTCCCTGTATGACTGTCTCTTTATTGCTTTCCTGTTCTGCCTTCTCATTGGCTCTAAGCCCAGCCACATGACTTCCTCATCACTACCTGCCTATACAGACCTCCTGGTCTCTATGGTTGGTACTGGGATTAAAGGCATGTGTCATCACGCTTGGCTGTGTTCTTGACCACACAGAGACTCTGCCTGTCGTGTGATCGGATTAAGGGCATGTGCTACCACCGCTGGACTTCTGCTTAATGGCTAGCTTTTACCTCTAATCTCCAGGCAACTTTATTTATTAACATACAAATAAAATCACATTTCAGCACAAAAAAAAGTCACCATAGGTAAGTCATATTATACACCAGGTTGAATTTGTCGATTTTGGTACACTTACAAAAGATTTAGTGTGTTAGGACAAAGTGGTCTAAGACTCTGGAAGCAAACTTAACTGACTTGTTGCTACATGGAAGCCTACACCAAACATTGTTACCAGCATTATCTTGACTTAAATGAAGAAGCCAAAATTAGAAAGCCATTCACTTGAGTGCATTTATCATGTGCTATTGACTCATCTGTCCTTAAATGAAGAGTTATTCTCAAAGAAGGCCTTGGCAATATTGATTTTAATTAAAAAAGAAGAAATCAAAAAGAGAAAATCCACACAAAGTAAGATACTTTTAAGGTTCTCTCATGACGGCATCTTTAGGCTCACTGAAAGGTGGAAAATCTGCCGTTTAGAGGCATTCTGATTTTGTTGTGAATGTTACATACTCAGAGTAGCACTGGCAAAATATTAGTTACCAGTGTTCAAAAGCTCAGTGGACCCAAGAAGGAAATAATATTACCTAACAAAAATAAAAACAGGAAGTGCATGCAAGCAACTTCCAAAAAAAATTGTGAGTTGACAGAAACAGCCAGCTGCCTGAACAGTCAACTGAGGTTTCTCCGCAGTGTTGGGGCATCATCTTCAGCCTATAGGATTAGCTTATCTGACAGACTCATTTGTGAAGTAGGATGTACACAAGGTCAACAGTTCAACCTCACATTCGGTGAGAGCAGTCCATGTACCAGAAACACCTGAATTCCACTAGTGTCCTGTCATGATTCAGGATTTTAAATTCTGGAAATTGTTGATGTTTTTTTAATTCAGCTGTCCATTCTTCTTGGCTGTGTATATGTGGCTTCATCTCAGCATCCCGTTCTTCTTCACATCCCTCTATTAAATGCCATTCTACTATTGAGAGGCGTGAGCTTAGTTACTCTTCAAGAATAACTGTTTCAGCTGCTGTTCCATTGCACATCCAAAGCCATCGGCCCACTGCCTGTTCAGCTGCCTTCGAAGAAAAGGGCACTGTACCTTTTCTGGATTGCTTCAGCGATGGTGCCATATTGTTCTGGCCTCAGAAGATGCCTTTTGATAAAGCCATAACCACACTTGTTTTGGCAAGAATCAGTAGACCTTTGTTTCGTGTCCTGTCTGTCCATTTTGTCCTGTTGTCAGTAGTTGATTCGAGGATACTTTGTTGTTCAGTGGCTAACTTTTGCCACAATGAAAGTTAACTCCATATGCAGTTTCTTCAATGCCCATATTTTCTCTGAAGTAGATTGGTACTGCCAGGAGCCGACATGTTTACCCTGAGGGAAAACAAAGAACAATTGGTAAGCAGAATCATTTATTTCAGGGAGGGGTAAATTTTATCTTTATTTGTATATATTTATTTAACATCCTGACCACAGCTTCCTCTTCCTCCTCTCCTCTCAGTCCCTCCTCCCATCTCCCCTATGGCACCCATCCTATTCTCCATTTCTGTTTAGAAAAGGGCAGGCTTCCCATGGACATTAACACTGTTAAGAGTACCACAAGAAGACCGAACTATATAACTGTCTCAGATATGCAGAGGGCCTAGCTCAGTCCCATGAAGGCTCCCTGGTTGTTAGTTCAGACTCTGTGAGCTCCTATGAGCCCAGGTTAGTTGATTCTGTCAGTTTTCTTGTGATATCCTTGACACCTCTGGCTCCTACAATCCTTCCTCCCTCTCTTCAACAGGATTTGCTAAACCCAGCCAAATGTTTGGCTGTGGGTCCCTGCATCTGTTTCCATCAGTTGCTAGATGAAGGCTCTCTGATGAAAACTGGGCTAGATGCCAATCTATGAGTACAGCAGAATATTGTTAGGCATCCTTACACTGACTTTTTTTTCTTCAGTCACGTTTGGTTCTATAATCCAATTAAAAATGGGGTATAGATCCAAACACAGATTTTTCAACAGAAGAATCTCAATAGCTGAGAAATAACTTAAAGAAATGTTAAACATCATTAGCCATTAGGAAAATGCCAATCAAAATGATTCTGAAATTCCATTTTTATACCTGTCAGAATGGCTAAGATTAAAAAGCACAAGTGACAGCTCATTCTGGAGGGGATGTGGAGTAGGGGAACACTCCTCCACTTTGGGAATCAATATGGCAGTCTCTCAGAAAACTGGGAATCAATGTACCTCAAAACTCAGCTATATCACTCTTGGACATATACTCAAAAGATGTGCAATCATACCACAAGGACACTTGTTCAACTATGTTCATAACAGCTTTATTTGTAATAGCTGTAATCTGGAAACAACCTAGATGCCTCTCAACAGAAGAATGGATAAAGAAATTGTGGTACATGTACACAATAGAGTATTGCTAAGCTGTTAAAAACAATGACATTAGGAAATTTGAAGGCAAATGGGTAGAACTAGAAAAAATTATCCTGAGTGAGATAACTTAGATGCAGAGAGACAAATGTGGCATGTACTCACTCATAAGTGGATGTTAGCTAGAGAGGAAAGGACAATCTTGCTACAATCCACAGACTCAGAGAGGCTGAGTAACAAGGAGAGCTCAAGGGGGGAAGCTCAGATCTCCCTGGGACAGGGAAATATAAGAGATTTTATGGGTGGACTGGGGTTGGTGGGTATGGGAACACGAGGAATCAGGTGGGGAATGGATGGAGGGGGAGAGTACTGAAAGAGATGACTAGAAAGGGAGGAGCATGTGGTGAGGCACAAACCTGGTGCAAGGAGAACTCCCAGGAATCTACAAGGATGACCCCAGCTGAGACTCTAAGCAAGAGGGTATACAATGTGTAGTCTGAACAGGCCATCTCCTGTGACCAGGCAAGACTTTCAGTAGAGGGACTGGGACACTAACCCAACCACATAACCTTTGACCTACAGTCTGTCATGCCTATGTGCTGGGGTAAGAGTGGCACAGAGATTGTGGGAGTGACCAACAAATGACTGTCCCAGCCTTAGATCCATGCCATGGGAGTGAGCCCATCCCGACACTGCTTGGAGAGCCAGGACCCAGAGGCTGGATGGCCCAGAGACTGCAGAATCATTTGACCCACTTGAAATTTTGACAATAACTATTGTTATGTTTTCTTGAACAAGAGTGGGTAGATGTTTCACTAAAATTATTTAGTAAATTTGTGTAGTTTGCAGTATTAGCTCAGGACTTGATGAGTAAAATCTTGATCTGAGTCATACTCCCTAACCAACTTGTAAACCTGACCTCATCCCAACTGAATGAAGAAGGAAATCGTGATTAACAAAAGATGAAGATGTTGTCTTTATACTTTTGTGCTTTACAGCAGTATGTTCAATACTAGGTAATTCATAAACAATATAAGTACCATGCGCTAACCAATTGCACCACTGGAGCTCCCATAAACAATATAATTTTAATGGTTCACAGCTATGGGCACCAAAGAGCCCAATGTTGAGATCACTGAGTCTGGCAATGGATTTCTTGATACATCATCACAGGGTTAGTAAAGAGGTCCAGAGAGGCCAAGAGGAGGCCAAACATCATTTGACCCTGCCACCAAGCCCAGCTGTGAGTGGAGAGCCCTTATGATCCAATTTCCTGTCAATGTTATCATAATGACAATTACATTTCCATATGAATCTTAGAAGAGACAAACCTTTAAACAACATACCACATTCTATATGCTGTCTCAATAGTCACTATACCATTCCAATCTTTCACAGCTAGATATGTAGCAAATTCATGGTTAACTATGTTTTGATTGTTAGGAAATAGCTTAGATGTTGGAGAAATTGTAAGATGTTGACTCTGTAAAAGATACTACTATTAGATAAATCACAATGCCACTGTGGCCAGCAGTCACATGAAACTTAAGAGTAACTGGTGGTAAAGAGAATGTAGACCTGACATTATTTTATGTGGACATAATGTGTTTGCAAAGTCATTCTGTGGGCACTTTGAATACATGAAAAAATGTACATTCAGTAATAGGTATAATTTTCATGTTAGCCTTTGACTTTCAGATTGTAACTATTAAAATCCTTGAAACTAAAGTAAGTATTGCTCTAGCTTAATTGCAAGGGTTAGTAGATCTTCATGGCCTTTGGAAGACTCAAAGGCACTCATTTCTATTTTATCCCACTTGACTTTTTTGTTAAGACAGAGGCTCTTGAGCAATTGCAATGGGTTATTACTGTATTAAATAGTAGATCCAATGGTAATGACTCTTCCCCATGTATCATCATAATTATTAACGGGCTGATCACAATTTTAGCTCTTATTCTGTATCTCCTTAACTTTAAATTATTTTCCATTCCTCCTCCACTCCAACTTGATACCTATCAAAAGGCAGAAATGATTCTTCCTGTTGAAAGGAATCACAGTGTCCCATACCCATCCTCATCTAGACTACATAATTGTTTCTCTGCCTGGAGTTTGTTCTCAAGGCAGCCTAATGGTCTGCTCAAATAACGGTATTATACTGTCTGGACAGGGTGAGAAGGCAGGTATGTCTTAGGTAGTTTTATAAGATAAATGTGTTGGCTACCCTTGTGAAGATATTTGTTGATACATACTTGATGCCTGAAGATATATATCTTTCAAGAGAAATGCAAACTGTAACACAGTGTGGCCTTTTTTTTTTTTTTTTTTTTTTTTTTTTTACAAAGAAGCAGCTTTATTTTAATAGACCTGACAATTTTCATCTGTTGTTAGTGCCCTTTTCATTAGAGCCAATGGTCAGTGTATTGATGTCATTCATTACTCAGAAACATGACCTCAGAGAGAAAGATGCTTCCAAAGATGCATATAGACTACTCATGGTATCTGTGTATCAGACTACCCACTTCATTTCACGAGCTGTGTGATATTTATCTTTGTGTTCTCTCCTTTGAGATGGAAGCACCGTGTTTAACAGATCTGTTTGTATTTCACAAGGAGCATGCATCACATTTCCATACACCATTTCAGTTTGTTTGCTCATAGTACCCATAGTCTTGAGAAAAAGAAAGGTCTACAGGAGGGACACACAACATACAAGTAGTGTGCCAATTGGCTTTCATGATCAAGAGAAAACAGTGTTCTCTATGTGTCTTATCAGAAACTCAAGGGGAAGCTTTACTTAAGTTCCCTAGAGTTTTGGAGCAAAGTTAAGCCCTCTTCAGAAACAAGCAATCGCATTCCAAGAAATAGTTCTTTGCTATCTTTGTATCTTCATAAAGAAATAATTGCAGGGGCTGGAGAGATGGCTCAGAGGTTAAGAGCACTGGCTGCTCTTAGAGAGGTCCTGAGTTCAATTCCCAGCAACCACGTGATGGCTCACAACCATCTGTAATGAGATCTGATGCCCTCTTCTGGCATGCAGGCATACATGCAGGCAGAACACGGTATACATAATAAATAAATAAATCTTAAAAAAAAAAAAAAAGAAATAATTGCAGAACATTAGGTTCCCTTTAACCTAAGTGCTTGCCTTAAACTGAGAGTTGTATAACCAGCCATGTCCTAAAGTTTGTGAGACTAATACATCTTTATCATAAGGGGGATTAAAAACTAAAAGCTGAACCCAGGATACTGTGCACAGGAAATTCCCAGAACTAAACAGGCTGTTGGTAATGACATTCCACACAGTGTGCCTGAGAATCTGACAGGACTGTCACCTACTGAGAATGGCCTTGTCAGCTCTTTTGCTTAGAGATGTTCTAGGACTGGAAATTTAGGCTGAGAAATCAACTTAACAGAAGCCATGTCCTTGAGGAGTGGGCCTGGATCTGTGGTTTTTATATTGTAGGTAATGGGCCTATCCCCTTTGTGTCTTCAGACACATGAGGAACTTGCCTTGAGGAAGGCTAAATGAACTTCCCCAAAAGACTGTCCTTCTGACACTGACCTTCACCCAGTCCCAATCTCTATCCCACGTGCTTTCCACTGTCGTTCTGCCTCCCTCGAGCTTTAACTTCCATACTTGAAAAGCTTGAAGAGGACACCTTTATGTAGTGTTCAAAACTACTGGGAGACTCTTCAGTTCTCTCTCACTTTCTAGGTAGCTCTTATTTTCCAGTCTCACAGCGTCCTCACTTCCCTTCATCCCACCGAACCACTTCTCCATTTTGTTACTAATGCACTTGGCATTTGTCCTAAGATCTTGTTACCATTCTCCTCAGATTTTGCCAGCTTAAGTTCCTTTTGCACATGTGTGTTGTGTTGACTTCTGCCTATTATTTAAATTATGACATGAAATTCTTTGAGTTGTATAGGCTTGGACAACTTCACGGGAAAGCAAACAATGGAAAAATCGAACAATGAGACTATGATACTTTATGTAATAATGATTTCCATTCTAAGACAATAGGTTCCCAATGTTTGCCGTTGCTCTTCCAGTCCTCTTGTCCTGGGACCTAACTGCTTAGCTGTTCTAAAGAGTCGTTTGTGACCTGCTTGGACTTCTGTGCACTCTACATTAGACCTCTTGAAGGTGGGCTCCCAATTTTTAATATGAGTAAGTTTGCCATTTATGCCAGAACTAGCCAGAAAAAAAGTAAGATTATTCTCCTGTGTTCTAAATGTTGTATTTCCAAGACAGGTGCCCCATTTAATGCTCCCATCTCCCTCACCTCTCCATGGTAATGTTGCACTCTGTCTCTGCCTCTCTTTCAAGTGATGTATGCAGTCCATTCTTACCATGCATCTTAGCATTCTGGAGTTGTTTTAAACTCATGCTGCCCAGTGTCACTATAACTGTACTCTTGCTTTGACGTGTAATATGTGCATATGATGACAAATAGTGGTAAATTCTATTCATCTTGATTTCTTTTCCAATTCCAGAATCATGCGATGACCCTGGGTTACGAACTTAGATGTGATTCATTCTATAGCCCACACCTGGATAATCCTACTTTGCAACAAAACATTTACAGTTTTGCCTTAAACATAGTATCGACATAGTATTACTTTAGTGTTCATGGGAGACATTTAGTGCCTTATAGTCATGTCTGAACTCTATCAAAGAGAATTCCCTGCCTACCCCACCCTATGACACTCAGAGAGTTATTTTGACATTTTGACAGCTACTGTGTTGGCAGGGTATTTCTTTTATTTCATTCCCTGATTTAGGTAGAACTCCAGGGAACATTGAGGACCTCTGGATCAATGGTCAAGATCTTAATTTTTCACCGACTTTGACAACTGTCTTGTGGTTTTCCCGTCATCACTTGGCCCAGAGATTACCTTCTTCACTTGCTGGAAGGTGGCAGGGGGATCCTGTTATCCTGATTGCTGACAGGGTGAGAGACAAAAGTGAATTTAAACTGGCCTGATGGGGATGTTGTCAGGTTCATCAACTCCCTACCCCTCCTTGGAAGTTATATTGGCTCCATGAAGACCACTAAAAACTCCCCAGAAATTTCCCAGTCCTGTGGCTGTGCACTGGCTCACAGTACAGGTAGCATAATACAGCATCTGTGGAAGTCTCAAGATAATTCAGAGAAATAGTACAGAAATAATTTAGCAAAGAGTGTTATACAGCAGACCTGAAGCACCGAGTACAGACAGATAAGATGCCAGGCATGTTTTAGCCCTCCTTGAATGAGGACACTAGAAAAACAAAAGTGAACACAAAAAGAAAATGAAGTACCAACATCTTGAGTGCAAGTTGATAATTTAAAATCAGTGAAAAGACAGTAAATTTTTTTCTTTCTGTTGAGTAGTATTAAACTTCCCTATTTCCTAAAATCCTAACATCATGATCACTGATACTTCATGATTTTTGCTTCATGCACTGTGGAAGGAACCCTCAAGACAACACTTTACATTTTTATTGTGTCATTAATTTGACACTTGGGCAAAGCAGTTAAACCCTATAAACACTCCTTGGAAGAGACCCATAGATACTCTCCCAGGTTTTAAGTCTATCTAGCTCCCAATGAGACAGAGCTGGTAGGCGGTATGTTTATACAGAGAGGCAGGTGAGTGAATGGATATTCTATTTCCTTTATACGGAGCATAGCTGTCTCATAAGCATACATAAATATTTTCCTTATTTGTGGAAGTTAAGAGATACACTTAATTGTATGAAAAGTACTAACAAAAGTCACGAGTGATCCAAGAATAAAAAATAACAAGGATTTCCCACTGGCTCTTCTAAATGAGAGGATGCTATGTAAGATGCCTCAGACATAGCATAGATGGGTATAAATCATTCTTCCTTCTTAGCCTTCATTAGAGATAGGTAATCCTCTTCTTCAAATATGTGACAAGTCTATCTGCATTCCTCCAGTTTTAAAGTCCCTTCTTTCCAACATAAAAATTATTTTTGTAGTCTGTTATCTGGCCTTTCATTTGCGTTCTTTTCCTCTTAGGATTCATGCCTTGCAGGTTGATGCCTTTAAAGATATAAACCAAGTCATACCATTACTCTGCTAAAATGAATAATGGCTTCCCTTAGATATGCAGTGTTCCTGACTTGTAAGTCTGCTTTTTGGGAAAAGTTCATACTACACATTGATTCTTGGCAGGTGATTTTCTGGCAGAGTAAGACTGCTGCTGCTGCTGCTGAGATATGGCCTGAAAGCCAGTAATGTAATGTGTATAGTTATTAATTTTCCAAAAGGCAAGAATGGATAGGCAGTGTGATACACTGTAGTGAAGTCTTCAGGTGTGTATATGTTGTTTGTTCTATCTGGGTTATATGGAACCACAAGATAATTGGTCGGAGGACAACAAACCTTGTGAAAACAGGCATCCTGGTCTTCTGAGCTTATCAGAGGTCTCAAGTTCACATGAATTCTGGTAACATTCTAATGAAGGAGTTGAGATTGTATGTCCTACCCACTCTTTCTGCAACCATCCCAAATCCTCTTGTATAGAACTTCGGAGAGCACTATCCATGATCCTAGGTTACAACAAATCAGTTCCTAGGCTTTTACGTAATCTGTATTTCAAAAGGGCTTCTCCTCTAGCCAGAAACTACAGCTTCACACTTCAACACAGTGTCATTCTAGTGGTTACTACAATAAATGATGAGGTGGAAACTGCTAGCATGGAGCTATCCTCCAAAAAACACTAGGATAAGAAACTTGGCTTACAGAAGGGAAGAAAGATGAAATATCTCGCTTAAGAAAAGGAGAGAGGATTCTTAATCAAGTGCAATCACCGAAAGAATTACTGACTGTACGTTACAGAACAAGTCTATCACATCATAATTAACTCTTTAGGTCTGTTAATCCAATGTATCAACATGGAAGGATGGAAGTGATGTAGAACTGCCACAGTCACTGTTGAAACAGTCTTTTCCTCTTACTGAATACTTAGCTAAATCTGCTCTGTAAATAGACTAAGTCATGTTGAGGCAAAATATAACAACTATTTTGAGCCCTTACTGTGGTTTGTATTCCTGGCTAGGCTATACAGTAAGTAACAAAGTAATAAAAATATTCTCTTCACTTTTTAGAACTTAACCACCTTCTGGGGAAATAAGTCTATAAACAAGGCAAGGTAACAGTTCTCAGCAAAGATTTCAGATGCACTGCCATTTTTCACTGATTGGGAATCATTTTTGTCTCAAAGCAGGTTAAGACTATTTAAGGCCTGGGGAAAAAAATAATAGCTAAAGAAGTCTGTGAGCTACATCAGGTTATATCTCTTTTCAGGAAGGCACCATACAATCCTCAGCTGTGGGCTTAGGCTCCTGAACAGATGAGACCATTGCTGTCCCACATTCTATCTAAAGCACGCTTATATAAAATACGATGGTATGGAAGACACTTGAAATTACCAAGTAACATTAAAGATTCTCAGTGACTTAGACAATTATAACAGAGAGGATATGCACAAAGTATATCACAGGCTTGCACTAATATATATCCATGTGAAATAATAAATAGACTAGAATGATAAAGAAGCATCAACAGAAAAATTGTATTTCATATTTACACAGAAATTTTACCAACTCTGGTGGGAATCCAACATAGGATGTGGACACTTGAACCAGTTGGATTATCTTTTTTATTAAAGATAGAGGAAAAATAGAAAAGAAATTTGTATCATAATAGATAATATCTAAGGTCCTTAAATTTTTCCATTCAAATTTTGTCTATTTATGATATTCACCCAATGTATTAATTTTTTCATATATTTAAAAATCTAATGATGCATTTTTATGGCTGTGTATTTTCTAATCCCTCTATGTCTTCTTTGTGCATGCTAGCTGGGTTGAATCTAGTACTTCAAGCATGCTAAGCAAATGTTCCACCACTAAGCCACATGCCCAGGCTCCATATCTTCTAGACATTCAACTCTGAAAGACACACAATCACAATCTGAAAGACAAATGCATCAGACCACTTCTAGAACAAGAACACATGTTCATGTTTAAATTCAAAACTCAGAATTGCTTTTTATTTAAATGGACAAACTGGGATATTTGATCTATCATCTTTCTCACCACACATCTATCATTGTTTATCCAGTTGTGTGTATCATGATCCTCAATGGCCTATATAAGGAAGTTTAGTGTAAAAAATTTGAAAAGCAAATTCTTATTGAGTTACTGGCGTCCCTTTCTCAATTATCTGACCATCTATTTTCATCTTTTCAGTGTGAATTCTCATTTCCCTAAATTTTCCCTTCTACTTATGGGCATTATGATCTCTCAGTTTTCTACATACATACTTTCCCTTGACCTTGGCCACTGACTTTATTATTCAATGCCATCAACTCACTACAATTTTAGTTCTTGTCTCCACAGGCTACTTCTACTGCTAAGCACTTATAGACTTTGGTAAATTACTTCACTTCTCAAAATTTTGGTTTCCTGATCATCAGATCAGAACGGCAGTAGTGACTTTCCCACATGGATATAATAATATTCACTGAAACAGTGCACTAATGTATTTAGAGACTGCCTGGTTCTTAGTAAGGTAAACGCGAGAGCTGCAATTATCCTACCAGTATTTGCTGTGTTCATAAATATTCCTTAATTGTGGGCTGGGTATTTGAGTTGCAACTTGTATTTCTAACTGAAATTAGGGTTATCTAATAAAACTAGGTTCTAATTATTCTATGACAGAAAGGTGAAAACTGAAATTAGGGTTATCTAATAAAACTAGGTTCTAATTATTCTATGACAGAAAGGTGAAAGTCATTCCCCCTGCAGAGTGCACACCCTGATGTAAAAATGTCTTTATTGCTCCAACCCTATCTTCACTTCTCAGTTAACATTAAAGCAACACTAGTGCTCACTTTGACACATGATCAGACAGGACCCATGCTGTCTCCAGACACCATTGCTATGGCTACACTGAGCCATGAAGTACTTGCTTGCGTCTATACTATTGCTTGGCTTTTTCACTGCTTGGAAAATCCACTTAATTCTTTTGGATATAAGATATGCTCATTCTTGTAGACCCTATCCATTATGTGTCCTTTCCTATAATAGAAGTGTAAGCCATAATTTGGCTCAGTGTTTTCCAGAGAATTCTGTGCATGTGTTAATTATGATGCTCCAGGCTGTAAGGTATGTTTGGCTCTTTGTTTTGATCTTCTTCTCAACACATTATAGACTCATCGAAAAGACTGGCCTTGGTGAGGAGCAGAGTGGGTTCTCAGTGGGGATCTAGGCTACCAAGTGCTGCAGTTATTTTCTTATGCTCCCCAATTTAATCCACATAAGGGGGCTCTGAAGATTAATGAACACAAAGTTTCTTATAGAGGTTAAGTTCCTTTTTTATAAGTAGGAAGTATAAAAACACAAGGCAACCCTCATCTGGGAGGGATTTTTCTCTCATAGTTATGGACTTTATATGCTGATAGACAGAGGAGCCTTTCACCATTGCTTTGATCTCCACCAAAAACTGGCCTTTCAAATTTTTATTTTGGGGACTAGAGAGATGAATGCACGGTTAAAAGTACTTGTTGGTTGTTCTTACAGAGGACGCAGGATCAATTTTAAGCACCTACATCAGGTACCTCACAACTGCCTGTAACTCCAGTCCCAGGAGATCCCACACCCTCTTTTGGCTTCAAGAGGTACCTGCATGAATGTGGTACACATAGAGACAACCAAGCACAGGCATATACACATTTAAAAATAAATAAAATAATTTTAACTAATAAAACTTTAAAAAGCTATGTAATTGTATGGGGTTCCATATTCTGTTTTTTTTTAAAGTATTCTTCTCTCATACATTACATCCCAATCATAGTTTTCCTCCCAGCCTGTCCCCCCACCTCCTCTCTCTACCAGATCCACTCCTTCATTTCCCTTCAGAACAGAGCAGGCCTCCCAGGGATATCAACTGAACATGGCATAAAATACCCTATACATGCTGTCAGACTGTCTTCTAAATAATCACGTGTGTACTCATAAACCTGAGCGTCTCCTGATCTCAGACAGAACAGCTTCTTTTGCAGTTGGCAGCCAATGGAGAGCTACATAACCACTCAAAGTGCTGGGAATAAGAGATTGGGTGCTCAGTCCTATTTAGAACTAAACAGGATACCTGTATTAACCCTACTATCATCAAGGCACAGGACACTGTGGATGAAAGGTGGAAAGAATATAAAAAGTAGAGGGTGGAAGGGAGCTGCAAAGTGCCCTCTTCTGGGCATGACATGGCTATGTCCATCACAATCTCACAACAGTTGTGTTAAGCTGAATAAGACCTACTCAAGATCAAACCAAAACCACGGTGAATACTCAAAATATACAGTACATTCTCCAGATTCAATATTCTGTACAATAGTGACCAGATCTTCTTACTCCTCTGTAACCATGACTAGGTACCCTCTGACCAACCTCCCCAATTCCTGTTTCCCCCTAAGAACTGGCCCTTTTATTTTCATGATGCAAACACACTGACAGCAAATCTCTAAAGACTAGTACTTTTTAAACCTCCACAGTGCATACACTGACCTCCAGTTGCACTGAGAAGAGAGAGTTGTAGCTCTGTTTCCATGAACCATATTATCTGGAGAAATTAATTTTTTTGTTCTATTTTGGGATTATTGGAAATTCTGTATTTAAGGAGAAAACAAACTGTGCAGTACAATATGTTTAAATGTCATTGATCTACAACATCTTTAACCCTTACAGCTCATGATAATATTGAAATAAAATTCTACCCAAAGACACCAACAGATAAGCAGTGGCTTAGTTTTTAATGAAGATCAAGTCTAGTATAATACATACCAAACCATGCCCAAAAGCAGAGGGTGAAAATTACATGATTGGGTGGGGGAGGATATTGCAGACTTGAGATTTTATTGTAGGTTGGCTTCTACGGTGTCAAACTGACAGAGAGTGCTGTTGAGATGGTGAAACATTATCCTCAATTGGATTAGATCTGTGGTCACCTGAAGGGCACAGCTTTGAGTCACCCATGTTCCTGTAAGTGATCCCTCATTCATGCTCCTGTAAGCCACTCTAGTGAGCTCGTTTGTTCACTAAGTTTGAATTATTTCTTTAGTCTGTTGTCGGTACCATGTTTGTGGTAGATAAGCATTTGTTCATGTCTCCTCAGAAAAGGCACAGAACACATCCCAAGTCTAATTTTTCATTGGAGACGGGAGACAGAACCACAAGGACATAGTGGCATCCTTCCTAGTCAAGCTATATGTGCACGCAGTACACAACCTCCACAGTGGGAAGATCTGCTGTGTGGCTATGGTTTCCACTCTCCTTTCTGTGAACGGTCTTTATCTTAATAAATCTGATGCTCCTGAATGGGTGTGCATTTTCCATCTCCCATCTGAGGCTAGCTCTGGAGGAGGTTTATTCTTGTCTGTATGGCCAAGCTGCTGTTCAGATAGTGTCAGTTGGAAAGGTCACTTGCTGATCTGCTGCCAAGTAGCTGGTTCTGTAGGCTATAGCTATGGTTGGCGCATTGCAATGTGTTCCACGTGTCCTCCGAGGCTGAGGCATTAAAGTTAACTGTTACAGATGTGGAGGGATGCCGGGAACGTGCTGGACTTGCAAAAGAATTGGGGCTGCGAATGAAAATGTTGCCTGAGATGACAGAATTTATTTTCAGAACAAGAATAACAACAAAGAACTTTTGAAGACAAAGAGAAAATTTAGAATCAAACCTCCCCTGCCTCTAAAATCCAACCCTATACTACAAGACCAATATTGCTTTTCCTATGGTTAGTCTTTATTGGTGGCTTTTGGACTGATTGTCTGGACACATTTGAAATTCTGAAGCCTCCATCAGCTTTTCACATATTCATGACTTTTTCTAATGAACAATATTTATATTGTTTGGCTTTATAAGGCAGGGGTATTGACTTATTTTTTAAACATTTACTTTCTAATTTTATTATAAACATAATTTTCACTTGAAGATGTATGGAATAATATGATCTGGAAGATATATAATTGTCTTAGGATTTGCTAAGCCCTTAACATACAAATAGTATGTTAATGGTAATATTCATTTGTGTATTTATTCTGGAAGCTTGGCAGTTCATAGACCATCCTTGACCAGGCTGAAGACAACATTGATGTCATTTTTTCCACTGCTTGGGGTTGTTAATGAACAAACTTTTTCAGATGTAAATGAGTGTGTGACACTTATTAATGGGATATGGATTTACATAAATTTTTGTTATTTGTTTTTCTGAGGCAAGGCCTCACTATGTAACTCTGAAAGGCCTGGAACTCACTATGTAGACCAAGCTCTCCTTAAAGTCGCAGAGGTCTGTCTGCCTATGCCTCTCTGAGTGCTGAGATTAAGGGCATTTATTACCATATCCAGCAGATATACCTGATTTTTAAAAATAGAGCAGATTTACCTATTTTTTTTTTTAAACAGACACTAAGAAAGTCTTCATCTTTCCCTCAGTTCTTATTGCATCAGACATCTTAAACTTGTGAAGTGACTAATTGGGATTTGCTCAAAGACACACAAAAATGGAGAGGTGTGTAGTGATGAATCTGAACAGAATCTGATAGTAGTCTAAAGCATGCATGTTAAGAGACAGTGTGTACAGATTTGGCTCCGCACCATTGAGTTTGGGGAACATGAGTGTGGACTCAGCAAGAACAACTGTTATTTCCAGAAGGACTTGTGTTTTTAGACAGGAATATGATTATAGTATCATCTGGGTGTTGAGTGTTTCCCACGGGATTTATGTGTTAATGTATGATTTCCATGGTGACAGTACTACAGCAAGACAGAAACTTTAGGCAGTTAGGCCTAGTGAGAAGTTGTGAGATATTGTTGTATGCACTTGAGAGGGAGTTTTGGAACTGTGCTGGCTAGTTTTAGGTAAGTGTGACGTAAGCTACAGTCATCTGAAGAAAGAAACTCTAATAGAGAAAATGTCTTCAGAAGACTAAGCTGTATGCAAGTCTGTAAAGTAAACTCTTAATTATGTAAAATAACAATGTGGAAGAAAAAAATAAAAAAGAAATCTAACTGTTTATCTGAAAAACCTATAAGGCACATAATTCAGTGTATAAACATACATATATAGTTTTAATTAACTTTCATCATCTGGGATGATGGTATTCCTCCAAGAGCCAAAGCCCATCTAACAAAAATCCCAGTACCAGAAACAAGAGGCCATCTTCTGCGTTGTTGGCCAGGGCTATACAAGAAACTCCACAAACACACATACACCCTATTGTCCTTGATTAGCTGCCCTCCCCCAGAGGTGGAAAATAAATTCCTATTGTTGGAGACACCATGCACTTCAGAAATAGGTGCCAGACACCCCTGAGTTGGAACTTACCTGAACACCTCCTCCATGAGGATTATCTTTCTTTCATGGTACCGGAAGGCACCACGCAAGCTTCTAGGCGAAACAGACAACCAATATTCCTACCCAGCTATGACACGTATCAACCACATCAAGACTAGCATGACGTCATAAGTGCAGTAGTGGTATGCATATTTTGGCAATAACCAATAGCTTTCTAAATGGACTTACGACCAGCTCAACAAAAGGGACACCATGCCTGGTACTAAAAACCTAGCAAACTATTTGGTTCTAGTGAAGTCATGGTTATTGGAGGAGAATTTACAACCACTAATTTACTAAACCAGCATAATCCCTACCAACAACCTATAACCATTTGTCCTTAAACCCACAGAGAAGTGTCATCTTCACACCCTCATCAAGGAAAGTTCTCTTTGCAGCAGACAAAGACCACTGAAGAAAACTACAACCAACCTCAGTGCAGATCTGTGGAGCCCAGTTCCAGTGTATACATCTACAAAACACTCCTACACCTAAAGCTCAGGGAGCATTTTGGAAGAGGGTGTGAAAAAGACTTTAAGAGCAAGATGATCAGGTAGTTTTCTGTGAGATTGTGTTGCCTAGTAATATCAGAAACTATACCCATAAAAATCTCACCAACATGACCACCCAGATGTGAGATGAACTAGCAGGAAACCAGTGCACATGCCAAAGTGGATGGGGAAAATCCCAGGAGGCCTCAACCCTACACAGAAAGTACAGGGAACTGAGTAAAGCTGGGAGCAGGAGAGATGATCCTCCCCAGGGAAGAAATATCAATTAGTTGTCCAGTACCAAATGGTCATTTCTCAAAACCTACATACATGTAACAGTATGTGAACCAAAAAGGTTATATTTAGGGATTTATTGATATGTATATGCAAATACATACATGCATGCTACAATAAATGATGAAAAAGGAGCCATGAAGTTGAAGAGAAGCAGGAATGTGTATATATGAGGATTTGGAGAGAGGAAAAAGAAGGGGTAAAATGTAATTAAAACACAAACAACAATAAGAACAGTTTGTAAAAATGATTATAGAGTGATTAGATAATATAATTAATAATGAATTCCAATAGTGAAACATGATTTTAACCATTTAAATTACTTACCATAAGAAGTTTGACAAGATGTACCTATCTCTTAGATGGTGATTCTGTGCTTTGGGATGTACATAGGGATTTCCATACATTCTCCATATTGGTAGCAAGAGCATGAGGAAGTATCATGTGAACTTTATGCTTTTAGTGTTAGTTATTATGCAGCTCTGTGTTATTCATTAAGCAGCACTGTTTACCATGCAAAAAAAAAGCCACGAGGTACCAAAAAACCCACTATAAGAATTTATTAAAGGAAGGAGACAGAAGAGGGTGTTTAGGCCTATGGGAAATGGTTGAGCAGAAAGAGAGAGAAAGGATAAGATGGAACCGGCTTTTTATAGGTCTCCCCCCCACCCCCCACCCCACCCCACTCCACTCCCTCCCTCACCCCCCCACCCCCCACCCCCCCGCGCACATACACACATGGGCTTATGTAGCTACGCCACACATGTGCATAGATTACGTGATCACACAGTGCACAGGTTACATAGGACATAAGGCCCTGGAATGACTAAGCCTCTTGCTTGGCTACTGGACAGCACATGAGCAGTCATGTAGCTGGAATTCTATCATTTAGAATTTTCCAAAGTCATCTTAAGAAAAAAAAAAGGTATTTAAACATGTCAAGTAACTGAGCTTCAAAATTCTGAGTCTTGGCCCTTTGGGATGGTTTGAAAGAAAATGGCCACCGAGTGTCACCGTTAGGAGCTGTGGCCTTGTTGGAGGAAATGTGTCATGGTTGGAGTGGGCTTTAAGGTCTCTTTTGTTCAAGCTTCCTCAGTGTGACTGTCTGTCAACTGCCTGTTCCAGTCAAGCCAAGATCTAGCTAGCATAATGTCTGCCTGTGTGCTGCCATGCTCCCTGCCATGATGATAATGGACTGAACCCCTGAAACTATAAGTGAGCTACCCCATTGTTTCCCTCATGAGTTGCTGTGGTCGTGGAGTCTCTTCACGCAATAAAAACCCCTAAGACAGAAGTTGGTACTAGGGACGGGTATTGCTGTGATAGGTTTGACCATGTGTTTATTTGGATGAATTTGGACTTTGGTACTTTGAGTTATGAAAACAATAGAATGCTTTAAACACTGCTTAATGGGCCACACTAGTAGGGGCATTGAAGACAGTAGTACTAAGAGTTATTTGAACTGTTGAGAGCTCACTTAAGAGGTTTTGGAGGAGAAGAATTTTAGAATGTTGCCTAGAGATTATTCTTGTGATATTGTGGTGAAGAAAGTGATTGCCTTCTGGCTTTGTCTGCCTGAGGCTAAAATGAAGAGTTTTGGATTAATTCTGTTGACAGAAGAAATCTCCAGACAGCCCAGTATAGACTTTGTTGTGTGAATATTTGTGGTAACTCTAATAAAGATTTATAATGAAAAGGACCAAGCTGAGCAGGGTAAATTACAAAATGAAAGTTTTGAGGTAAAAAGGAGTACCAAGAAGTGAAATAGAGCTAAATTCTGTGTTCAAGGAGATAAATGGATTAAGAAATGGAATAAAGGAAGTGGTGACCTCAGAGCAAGATCCCATCCAGCTAAATTTCCAACTTGTGAAAAGGAACTAAACAAAAGCCTAGAGCGAGGTTTGGTGGGGCACACCTTTAATCCTAGTACTGGGAAGGCAGAAGATGGTAGATCTCTGAGTTTGAGGCCAGCCTGGTCTACAGAACAAGTTTCAGGACAGCCAAGCTTAGTCAGTGAAAGACAGAAAGCTGGTGAAGATGTAATGGAATGAGGGGGCCTTGTTCCAGCCCCAGTAAGCAGCAGAATTGGCAGCTTAGGCCACATGGTTCTGGCTTTAGAGTTAAGGATAGAAGAAATTAGTTATGTAATTGTCTCCACACCTAAAGAAAGAGTCTGAGGCTAGGCATGTGTCAGGGGTGTCCCTGAATGGAGGCTAGTAGATAGACCATTGTATGAGGCTATGAAGTTGAAGCCTAGATTGCCTTGGAGAACCCAAGATGTTAGAGATGCCAGAGTCGTGGGATACCTGCTGAGGAGAGCTGCTAATAGGAAGTGAAACCAGCCCAAAAGAAAGTAGTATGTTGCATTCAACAAAGCTGAACAGATATGGAGATCTGAAGAACATTTTGACATTAGACATGGATCTGTAGTGTGGAGTTTGTCCACCTGGTTTCTGGTCTTGCTTTTGTCCAGTATTTCCTTGCTATGCTCCCTTCCCTGCATGGTAATGTATATTCTGTGCCATTATATGTTGGAAGTACATGATCTGCTTTTGTATTTTGATTTTTGCAGGGGTATTACTGTTAAGAGATTGTCATGCCAGCTTATGCTGGAGAGGCTGTGGAGTAAGGGGAACACTCCTCCACTGTTGGTGGGAATGCAAACTTGTACAGCCACTCTGGAAATCAGTATGGCAGTTTCTCAGAAAATTGAAAATAAGTCTTCCTCAAGACCCAGCTATACTACTCTTGGGCATATATACAAGGAATGCTCAATCTTACCACAAGGACACATGCTCAACTATGTTCATATCAGCATTCTTTGTAATAGCCAGAACATGGAAACAACCGAGATAACCCTCAACTGAAGAATGGATAAAGAAAATGTGGCACATATATACAATGGAGTACTACTCAGCAGTAAAAAACAATGATATCATGAGATTTGCAGGCAAATGGATAGAACTAGAAAATATCATCCTGAGCGAGGTAACCCAGACTCAGAAGGAGAAACATAGTATGTACTCACTCATAAGTGGATACTAGATGTGAGGGAAGAGATGGCCAGACTGCAACCCACAGCTCTAGAGAGGCTAGCCAACAGGGAAAGACTCTATGAGGGACACATGGATGGCCCAGCAAAGGAGAAGTGGATGAGATCTACAGGAGTGGAATGGAAGTGAGGGGGTGGCACAGGACGAGGAGTGGGGCATGAGAACATAGGGACACGTGAGGGTCAAGCTGGAACAGGGACAGAGTGGGAGGGCAGGGAAGAAGATACCATGATAGATGAGGACATCATGGGAATAGGAAGAGGCAGGGTGCCGGGGAGGCTTTCAGGAATCAACAAGGATGACCCCACCTTGGAGTGCTGGCAGTGGTCTAGAGGGTGCCTGGACTAGTCTACTCTGGTGACCAGTCTAGTGAATACCCTAAACATCATCATAGAGCCTTTGTCTAGTGACTGATGGAGGCAGATGCAGAGATCCATGGCCAGGCACCAGGCTGAGCTCCAGGAATCCAACTGATGAAAGAGAGGAGGGATTCTGTAGGCAGAGGACATCAAGATTATGATGAGAAGATGTGCAGAGATGACCACCCACACTAGTGGAAGCCCATGAACTGTAGACTAGTGGCTGTGGAACCCCCATGGGACTGAACTAGCCCTCTGGATATGGAAGATGGTTGTTTGGCTCGAACTGTTTGGGGGGCACCCAGACAGGGGGATCAGGATCCATCCCTGGTGCATGGGCAGGCTTTGGGGAGCCTGGTGCCTGTGGTGTGATGCCTTGAGCAGCCTTGGTGCAGTGGGGAGGGCCTTGAACCTTCCTAGGCTCAGTGTGCCAGGCTCTGTTGACTCCCCATGGGAGATTTTGATTTGGGGGATGTGGGGATGTGGGGTGGCTTGGGAGGGAGGGCTGGAGGGTAGGAGGAGGTGGGATCTGTGGGTAGTATGTAGAGTGAGTAGAGAATTTCTTGAGAAAGAAAAATGAAAAAAAAAAGAGATTGTCATGCATCTCAGAAGAGACTTTGGACTTTGAAGAAGTTTGAGACTGTTATAGACTATGGGAACTTGGTTTTTCTGTGTAACCACTGTGGCTGTCCTGGAACTCACTTTGTAGATTAGGCTGGCCTTGAACTCACAGAGATCTGCCTGTGTCTGCCTTCTAAGAGCTGAGACTATAGGCATGGGCCACCACCACCCAGTAGACTATAGGGATTTTTGAAGTTGGACTAAATGTGTGTGTGTGTGTGTGTGTGTGTGTGTGTGTGTGTGTGTATGTGTGTGTGTATGTGTGTGTGTGTGTAGTTTGTTTGTTTGTTTGTTTTTGCATTATAATATGATATAAACCTTTGAGGACCAGGGAGTAGAATGCGGTGGTTTGAAATAAAATGGTCCTCAAAAGGAGTGGCACTATTAGGGGCT
The DNA here is from genome assembly GCF_949786415.1 of Peromyscus eremicus. NCBI lineage: Eukaryota > Metazoa > Chordata > Mammalia > Rodentia > Cricetidae > Peromyscus > Peromyscus eremicus. The sequence continues at coordinate 19,848,954 of NC_081435.1, forward strand.
GTGGCCTTATTGGTGGAAGTGTGTCACTGTTGGAGCAGGATTTAAGGTCCCCTTTGCTCAAATTCCCCTCAGTGTGACTGTCAGTCAACTTCCTATTCCCTGCAAGCTAAGGTATAACCTAATGATGTCTGCCGCCTGCATGCCACCATGCTCCCTGTCATGATAATAATGGACTTGAACCTCTGAAACTCCACCCCAATTAAATGTTTTTCTTTTAAAGGTTGCCATGTTCATGGTGTTTTCACAGCAATAAAAACCCTAACTAAGACACCCCTCATTGGTAAAGTGAAATAATTTCTAATCTCCCTCATGATGTAAGGGTGACTAAGTTGTGTAATGAAGGTAATAGCAACCATTCAATGCTAGTTAATGTGTTATTGCTCTATGACTCAGATATATAACCTGAGACAAGCATGAGCAGTCAAATAGTTATAACAGCTGATGGGTTTTTCAGTTCTCCTAATTCACCCAAACTATGAAGTGAATACAAATGAATGCTTAGATATATTTCATCAAGATAAAACCATCTTTATGGAGGGAGAATTATCTCTTATTAATGCTTTATTAATTAAATTTATTCTTTGACAGTTTCATATATAACTATATTTATAAATTCTCACTGGCTACTCTCACCTCTTACTCTCTTTTGTTTCTCCCCATCCCGGTCTACAGCTGTGGATATCTCTCTGCATGTTGAATGTGTTGCTCTGATTGGTTAATAAATAAAGTGCTGATTGGCCAGTGGCCAGGTAGGAAGTATAGGTGGGACAAAGAGAGAGGAGAATTCTGGGAACAGGAAGGCTGAGTCAGGAGACGCTGCCAGCCGCCGCCACCATGAGAAGCAAGATGTAAGATACCAGTAAGTGACAAGCTACATGGCAACTTATAGATTAATAGAAATGGGTTAATTTAAGATATAAGAACAGATAGCAAGAAGCCTGCCATGGCCATACAGTTTATAAGTAATATAAGCTTCTGAGTGATTATTTTGTAAGTGGGCTGTGGGACTTGGCAGGACCCAGAGAGAAACATTCCAGCTACAGTCTACCTCTCCTTTTCCCCTTAATTTCTCTTTCTCACTCATATCTATTTGTTTTGTTTCATGAGCCGCTGAGTTTAACCTGAGCCATGTTTACATCTGTGAGTGTACGGTAGGCTCAGCAGTGAGGACACCACTGAAGACAATGGCGCCTCCTCTCCTAATCAGTAGTCAACAGCTCAGCAGGAGGGTATAGTGTTCCATGAGTCTTTCTCCATCTATATCTATAATTATTGACAGTGCCAATTTTATGCAAACCCAGTGCAGGAGTCCGCAGCTGCTGTGAATTCACAATTGTGGTGACTGTGTTATAGCTATGCTATGTCTCACAGTCTTTCTCTGTATTTTCCAGGTTTTACATTGTTCCCTCCCCACTTCCAAAACATTTCCTGAGTCTTAGAGGGGGTGTTATAATGTCTTAGTTAAGGTCAAGCCTTCAAACATCACTTATTCTCAGTATCTTGGGAAATCATGTGCTGAGGCGGGTAAGGCCGAAAGCACTGGGCCACACCTTAAGCAAACTAAGGGCTGTGACATGTGCAGAGAGCACTCTGACCAGAGGAAACCTGATCCATAAACTCCAAACTGGAAAGGATGATGTGCAGCCCCAGAACCAATCAAGAAACACCACAGTAGCTAGAAGCAGAGCCTGCCAAAAATCCACATATATAAACCTCAGCCCTTTGTTTAATAAAAGAGAGCTTGCTTGCAACTCCTGGAATGTGTGCCTTTGATTCTGTGTCTTCTCACCCCCTGCCTCCAAGGGTACCTGGACCAGTAGAGCCAGAACAGCAACAATGTGCCTCTGCTTGACCAGTGTTCACTAAAGAAAGGCTTCTCTGGTTAATACTAAGAGGAGCTTTGGCTGTGAGTATAAACATAGATATTTAGAAACCAGTTTGATATTATGTCAATTTAATTCAATAACACTAGTAAACTCTTTCCTTGGGTCTAAGATCTCCTAGGCATGTGCTTTTGATTAACATAGGAGTAGAAATTTGTTTTGTTTTGTTTTGTTTTATGTGCACTGGTGTTTTGCCTGCATGCATGTCTGTACGAGGGTATCAGATACCCTGGAACTGGAGCTACAGACAATTGTGAGCTGCCATGTTGGGAACTGAACCTAGGTCTCAGGAAGAACAGCCAGTGTTCTTAACCAGAGTCATTTCTCCAGCCCTGTGGAGTAGAAAATTTTAAACAGGGAGGAAGGTGGGGGACATTGAAGAGAAAAGAAGACTGGGAAGGTTAACTAAAATGAAGGCTGTATGAAAAATCCATATGGAAGTGTACTGATTATGACCAAGTTAAAGAATATATAAAAGAGAGAGTGAACAGAGGTAGCATGTGTGGCTAGACAATGCTGATCCTGGAAGCAGTAGGTCACTAAATAAAATTTCCAATGCCAGTATGGGAAGCCTCCATAGGAGTCATTGGCTACTTACTATTTTTATGTGTTTTTCTAAGTATGATAGAGTATCTAAGACAGCACTTTCTGTGAAGACAGAATCTATACACCCTCCAGATCCAAAGGAGTTAGAGAAATAATATAAATAAATTAAAGAAACAATTCTAACAGCTTCTGCAAATTCACATCAAACAAAATTAAAAAGTAGCATTAACATTTGCAGCAGAGTACGTTAGGTACAGTTCAAATTTGCAGCCTGCTCTTACATGTATGACTCCCTCCACTGTACTGACAGGTTGAAATGGAAACTCTTTTCTATTTTGGTAATCCCATAGTGACCTTAAAATGGTGTCATTTAAAACATGGGAAATAGCAGTTCTTTTCTAAAATATCCTCTTGTTTTCAGGAATAAAATTCAAATATGATTAGTGTGATGGCTATTTTGGTTGTCAACTTGACTACATATGAGATTAGCTGAAACTCAAAAATGTCTGGGCACACCTGTGAGGGATTTTTGCTTAATTAAGTCATTTGATGTGGAAGATCCACTTCTCATCCAGATCCTTGAGATGGGAAGACACACCTTTAATCTAGATCTTTGGAGGCAGGAAGACCAACCTCTAATCTTAGGCACACCTTTATTTTTTGCTGGAATCCTATATAAAGGGCATGGAAGAAGGAGTCTCTCTTTGCCTGCTTGCTCTTGCCCTCACTAGCAAGTCCACTTCTTCCTTGATGTTAGAGCCTGTTTCTTTGGGAGTCTGGTATATACTGAAGACCAGCTGAGACATCCATCTTCATGAACAGAACAACTGCTGGAGTCTCAGGCAGACTTTGTTGAATTACTTGGACCACAGTTTATAAGTCATTCTAACAAATCTAACAAATTCTAATAAATCCTCCCGCGCACACACACATATGTATGGTCTGTTACTCTAAAGAACCCTGACTAATACAATTATTTACCCTGAAATACTTACTCATTTGCTGGTTTGGGGTTCCTGACAGTTGGATATCATTCTCAAGATTTAAATATTTCTACTTGGAAAGGAGGATGCCTATGTGGGCTCAGTGAATAGTCAGTCCTCTGTTACTTTCCCCATACACAACTAAGATTGTCCCTTTCATCCATATGGTCTGTCTTTTCATAGTTGGATGTGCTTCTGCAAATATTCTGTCATTACACAGGAATTGGGAATGATGGGGCAGGTCCTAGCGGGCATTGCCAGTACTTTGGCTTTTGTAAAAGAAATCCAAGGAATCATTGGAGGGTTTTGAATATGGAAAGAGAATGAGATTGATTTAAGCCCATTATTTCAACTAAAATATAAAGAACAGATGGTGAGAAAGAAGTAAAGGAATAAGGAGATGAGCTGTGAACCATTAAATTGACCCAGATGAGGGATAATGATGGATAGGGTCATGGCAACACTCTGGAATTAGAACCACAGAACTAATTGACAGATTGGGTATAAGAACTAGTTAGATTTTAAGCACAACTTAAGAATCACTATAGCAGAGATAATGAAAAAAAAAAAAAGATTCTAAGCAAAGAATCAGAGTAGGATTTCCACCTTCACCAGCCACCAAATCCCCAAGACTCCCCACATCATTTCCCGTGCATAGGGGTCATGAGTGATGAGGTTGTGATTTATTTCTGTCAAGTGATGGAAATCAGACAGTGACAGTGCCTGGAAAAATCAAGAAGAAATATAACAAGGAGTGTACACAACTCTCTCATGGAATTTTGCCATAAAGGAGAAGAAAAATGAGGTGTTGGGATAAGAAAAGGGGGTTTAATAGAATGTTCTTTGTGTCATTTCCTTCAACTGTGTTTAATACATTTTTTTCTATAAAATGGTGTAATATTGAGTATGTTGAATTAGCGATGTGATTGACCTTGAAGAGGGTAACCTTGGATGATGCAGTAGACAAGAGATGATTTCAAAAGCTGAGTATATAAATATGTGAGTGTGTATAAAAAAGAAGCACAGCAGGTAAGCCCACTATTCCTATAATGCTGAATGCACAGGCAGGGATCTGAGAAACTGAAGATTTGGTAGTGAGTTCAGGTGGAAGTCTTGTGAGTTCTTCCTGTTTCCTGCTAAGGATATAAAAGCAAAACCTTCTAAACTGAGGGAATTGACAGGAAAGTTGCTAGTAAGATATGGGAAAAATGAATATGCTCAACCTCATTAGGATCTTCCTTTGAACCCTGAGGCACTGCAGCACAGCATATAATAGCTTGGCTACCTGGGATACCAATCTCTGTGTGTTCTTGTGGACATGCTAATCAATGCTACTCATCTCTAGATACTGTTCAGTAGGGGATAACATTATTACAATATAAGCTATGTTGAAAGTTGTAGGTACCTATAAAAAGCTAGTAATTTCATGTTCTTGTTCCCTACATCATCCCTCCCTCCTATCCTCTTTCTCTTCCTTCCTTCATCTTTTTTTTTTCCAGTAATGAGCATTCAACCTAGGATCTAACATATGGAAGGTAAGTGTCTATCACTAAGCTGTATTTTCAGCCTCATTTTTTTACCTTTTTATTTTGAGACAGGGTCTAAGCTACCCAGACTGGCCTTGAATTCACTCTCACAGAGGCAGGGCTTGAACTTACAATCTCTTGCCTCAGCCTTCTGAGTAGCTAGAGTTACAGGCCTTCACCATTAGTCCCAGCTTGGTGTCCTATCAAAATAATGTAGTGAAAATGAAAAGAAACTTATTTTAATGCACCATGTAAATTTGTAGGCAGTCTGCTGGCTGGTTGGCTTGCTTATAAAGTTCTAACTCAAATAACAAGTGGTAGGTTAGTTTCAAGAATTCTAGATTCTCGGAGATGGAGAGATGGTTGAACAATTAAGAGCATACACTGCTTTTACAGAGGACAGTTTGATTCCTAGTACCCAGTTCAGTGGCTCACAACCACCAGTAACTCCAGCTCCCGAGGATCCTACACTCTCTTTGGCTTATAAATAATATTTTGGTTTCTGAGGGCACCAGAATGCCCTCAGAAATGGTTCAAATATGTGTATATATAAATAAACACAGCCATAAATATACACATAGATAAAAAAATATTTTTAAAAAGAGTTTTAGATTCTGTCTAGGACTCTGTTGTTGCTCAGTTCTGCCTTCAAAGTGAGCATGTTTCCACAAGCATGAGCAGTTCTATGTCATCTAGCTGGGCCAGATTCTTGTTGATACTATTTGTTAGTACTAAAAGTACAAAGTAATGTCACTATCAACCATGCATTTAATACCCAAGGAGATCTATCTAAATGAAGAAGAAAACAAACATATTGCAAAACCAAGTTAAATGTCCCTCGTATGTGAAACAGGCATGGTATATCTAGAGCCCTCTGGCCAGAGCTCTCTAAATCCACCTCACAGGAAAACATTAAGTTCTGTAAGAGGGAGGTGCTTCACTTCTCCCAGGCTACTCTTCACTGGAAGGATGTTTTTAATTTTCAAGTGTTTGCCAGATTCAGAACCTTTGGTTTCTCTGACAGTCCACACCGCCTTTATGGAAACTACATGAGTTGCTCACATGCTCCTTGGTACTGTTGACAGCTCAGAGGACAGTGAAGAGGCCAAGGACATTTGCAAGCTAGTCATGGCCAAGGTAGAAACATCACTCTCAGTTTTTACATGGCAGATCAGTGACTGAACTGGATTACTCATACCAATAGCGTGTATGCGTATTTTCTGAGAAGAGCTATGCTTAAGGTACAGAGGGCACATAATGTATGTTTTAAGAACATATTCTATTGTTCTTTTGTACTGAATTTCACTGAGTTCATTGGAATCCATACTGTCCCTAACTCTTAGGCATAGCCCAGTAAAGAAGCAGAACTTTAACAGATTGTCACAATTTGCAATGGTCTCCTGGGTGTCAACTGACCCATTAACCAGAGATTTTGCATTTTAGTGAGCTTATGTCTTAGCTAAAAAAGAAGGTGAAAACAAAACCCTACTTATTTAATAGTCTAACCAATGATTCTTAGTTACTATCTACTTTTCTCACACTCAGTTTTACCCAAACACACATAATTCTTGAACAATACATTTTACTGAATAGAGAAACACCATCAATTGTGTTGGGATGAATAAGGATGTTGGGAAAAGGAGGAGAACCAGACGGAGATAATTCCTGAGTGATTCTTTACAAATGAACATTGGCTAAGTTAAACCTGAATTAATGTGAAATTAAATATTACAGTAAGGCTATTATCCAAAGAGGTCACAGTGATGAATGGCCAATTTAAATGAGGCCACAAGAAGGACCCAGAGCCAAAACCTATTAATCCTAGTCCATTCGCGGACTCCATTTTTATGCAGATTAAACCATATTTCAGGTTGAAAGATCAGCAAGACTTGCTCTCTGACAGCAGCCAAATCTCTTTCTTGTTCTTTATTTTATTTGTGTGCAGTGAGGACTGCAGTTCAGTGGTTACAACTTAGAAAGGACATTCTAGTAATAGTCAGTGGTGATTAAAGTGGGTGACATGTAATTGTTTGCTCCATATTGCTAGGACTTGGGTCTGAATTTCTTCCTTTTTAGGTAGTTATCAGTCACTTTATGGTTGTCAATAACTTTAAAATTATTTATAACAATTGTGTTGCATTGCACAAGTTCTATAGAGATGTGAGAAAAATCTCTACTCACTCCAGTTAGAGCTCAATGATGGACACCCCCCACCCCAAAATGATTCTAAGTCTGGCTTAGTGAACCACTGAGTTTATTGAGGTTACTCACAGGGGCACAATTTAGCTGATAGCTTAGTCTTATGTTCTCAGAAATTATTATTGCTTATATAAATTTGAAGAGGAGTCTTATGAATTTTATGTTTTAGGAGCATCCTAAGACTTCTGAGTTTTATTTGCTTCCTGAAGATATTATATCTTGTTTACGTCTTAAGTCTTAATGTTTACATTAGGAGGAAATAGTCACATGACAAGTTGTTACTTGAACACTGTTCAATTTTTTACTATGTTTGCTTTTCCTGAGGGATCCAGCTTCATATCCCACATGCCCGTCAATTATCATTGGTTCATTTTTTTTTCTTTTATTAAATTAAAACAAGTTGAAATGAAATACTTCTGGAGAGACTGGTGTGCTTTGTGCAGAATTGTGGATAAAATAGCTGTGTGTGTAACACAGATTCAGCTTCTGTAATTTGCCCAGCTGTTGTTGGTTGTTTTTTGCTTTTTTGAGGGGCCTACCACTCAGCTCCCAAATAAATTATTCTTAATTATAAATGCTCAGCCTTAGCTTGGCTTGTTTCTTGCGTCTTAACTTATATTAAACTGTTTCTCTTTATCTGCCTTTGCCTTGGGGCTTATTACCTGCCTTACTTCTGTAATCTTACTTTCACTCTTACTCCCTGGCTGGCTGTGTGGCTGCATGGCTAGCCCCTTGCATCCTCCTCTCCTTGTTCTCTTGCTCTTTCTTCTTTCTTCTTCTTGCTCCTCCCAAATTTTTCCTTCTATTTATTCTCTCTGCCTGCCAGCCCCACCCATCCTTTCTCCTGCCTCGCTATTGGCCGTTCAGCTCTTTATTAGACCATCAGGTGTTTTAGATAGGCACAGTAACACAGCTTCACAGAGTTAAACAAATGCAACACAAAAGAATGCAACACATCTTTGCATCATTAAACAAATGTTCCACAGCATAAACAAATGTAATACATCTTAAAATAATATTCTACAACACCCAGCTGAACAGATTTGTTTCTAGAACATACAATGGAAAAGAATAATGGATAACACGGCCGGGTGTAAGAGCAATTGATGATGTAACCTTGGAAAAATTACTAAAACTAAAACATACAGCATAGTTCATTGTATAGCATAGACTCTCAATGGACAGTTAGTGTTAGGCAACATGAACTTAATTCTTGGGTCCCAGGTTTCTCACTAAATTGGCAGTATATCTTGCATTGATGGAAAATATGACAGATATAATTGACTCACTTGACTTAAAAAAAAAGAGGCCTGCTTACTCTTATTGGTTTTAATGGTTACTAAAGATGAGTAATGACCTGTTTTAATTCAGAATCAGTAAGTATTTCATCATTTTAGAGGATGGTATCATCTTTCTGAGAGAAGACAGACATAAGAGTGGCCATCATCATTACCCATGGAGGAAGCATGGGGCAGATATTGGTGACTTCTTGAAGGGCAAGTTTGGTTGTCTGCAGAAGTAGTGCTTAAATCTTCCATCAGGAAGGCTGTGCTCTATCTCATTCTTCTACCAATACAAGTTGAAACTGGTTTTTATTTCTTGTTTTTGTTTATTTTTGCATGGAAAGTGGATATCTGATCATGGTATCTGAAGGCCAAGGGTATCTGGGCATATTTAGCAAAATTTAGAAATTCTTGCTGTAGGGCCGTGTTTCTTACAGCTTTCTACATTGCTGGCTGCCCCCTCAATCAGTGAGTGGACTGGGGAAAGAATAAAGTTGGCTTGGCCCCAGAAGCACCATCCTATTGTGTGGCATGACCCATTTATGTCACAAGAAGCATGTTTCACAAAGGGAAATGACCTGGAGCCCAGCCAGAGCAGGAGGAAAGCCACATGGTTGGCAATTGCCGAATGTTACCATTGCAGCAGGAAGCTGTGTGGCATCTTAGGAGTCTGTGATACTGCCAAAGCCAAGGGCATACTTAAATACTGAGGAGCAGACTCTATAAGGACCATTGTAACTTTCCCCTGTAACTATATAACTATATATGATAGTCACCTTATATGGGTACCAGATACTATTTTTATAAAAATCAAAGATTTATGACTCTATAGAGGTTGGGACAAAGCATAAAAGAACGTCTAGAGTTCAAAGCTGTCGGTGCTATTACACTGATTACACCTCAAAGGCTGGTTGAAAGTTGGGGTTCCTGTGTATGCAGACATGGAAAAATGAAAACATGGACAAATGGACATGTGGATGCATGAATACATAAATAAGACACTTTCTCATACTCTTTTGCTCATGCATACAGTGCTTCCTCTGATAGAATTTTATCATGTTTGAGTTCAAGCCCTCTTTCAAGACAAACATTCAAGCTTACTTTTGAAGTCTTTCTTGAGATGTGTCTTATTGCCTGACTTGATTTTATCATCCTCCCAACTCCTCACATACCCAACATAGAAACTGTATTTCCATGTATTCTTTTCAGGTACGTTCATTCGCCATTATGGCAGTATCATTTCATTTAAAGAATTTGAAAATTTGTGTCTTATTACTTAAATTTACAAACAAACATATAATTCTAAGAAAAAGTATATTAAAAGTTATTGATAATGAGATACAGAATATATTTTTGTTAATTAATTGATAATAATTTTGAGGTTTAGATAGCATTTTTTTCTGGATATTGGTAAAAACAGGTGTATATGTTACTATGCTACTCTGAGAAATTTGCATTTCTCTCATACCCAGCTTCATGCAAGGAGTGATGTCACATCTGAGATGAGGTAAAACAGACTTGTTAATATGGTAGAATCATATAAACTAATATGAGATTTTTCTCCTGGGTCAGAAATTACTTTGTTCCTAACAGAGTATAAGGGTTAACCAGACTGTTAAATTAGTAGAGTAGAGAAGTGCTTATACTAGTAAAGCACTCGTGTTGGTATGTCTGTGAGGCAATTGTCAGAGAATATTAACTAAATTGGAGAGACTTGCAGCATTCCACAGAATGGATGAGAGGACAGAGAGGGAAGAAGCCTTCTATGTAGGCATATTCCTTTCTGTTTCTTAACTGTTGTACTCTGCCTTGTTATTCCTGCCAAGATGGACGGAAACCCCTGAGAGCAGGGCCTAAAACAAATTACTTTCTCCTTAATTTATGTCCAATATTTTGTTATAGCTATAAAAAAATGGGAATACTATAGGAAAATAGTGCCAGGAGCGGCATCCCTGCTGTGAATACCTGGCAGCATTCATTGTTCAGAAACCTTTAGAACTGGTTTGTGGAGGCATTTTGGAAAGGTTTGGAAATGTGTGCTAGAATTTGAATTTTGTTTTGTTTTTTTTGAGACTGGGTTTTTTGTGTAACAGCCCTGGCTGTCCTGAAACTTGATTTGTGGACCAGGTTAGCCTTGAACTCACAGAAACCTGACTCCTCTGCCTCCTGAGTGCTGGGATTAAAGGCATGAGCCAACACTGCCCAGCTAGACTTTGAATTTTTAAGCAGAGATTATTAGGCGATCCTGATGTGACTGTGGAAGAATGGCTGTTCAGTTTCTACAATTGCAGGCTGAAGACTGCATCCATGGGGCTTCAGATAGGAGTGAAGACTGTATGGAGAGCTGGACAAGAAGCCCTGTGCACTGCCTTGTAACGAAGAACTTGTCTACATTTTGTCTGTGTCTTGAATCCTAGTGGAAGGGTCTGTGTAAAGGTGACAAGCAGACTCATTTGTGAAGGGAATTTGAAGAGACCAAGCATTCAGGCTGTGACATAGTTATTTCCAACTTCTAGCTACTGTAAAGCTAACTATTGGGAGCAAAAGCAAAGCAGAGAGGACTGGAAAATGGGAAAGCTGCTCAGAATACTCAGAATACTGGGATCAAGAAAGATAGAGCTACTGAGGTGTATATTAGGTCCAGGAAGGAGGAGCCAGGTATTCGCATGAAGATGATTGGAAAGACACCTGACGCTGCTTCAGAAGTGTGTTAGACTCTACTCACTACAGGTTTTAAGGGTGAGTAGTACACCTATCTGAGAACTTTTCCTTAAGAATATTCTTGGTACGCCAGGCTGCCGAGGACATTTATTCCTTAGGATTCCTTTCACTGTGCTCAACCTCCCAGCCACTCAGCAGTCATGTGACCTTGGTGGCTCATTAAGAGTTGTGAATCAGAGAGGTTTTCATCCAGATTTTAAAGAGTTGGGAGGTCAAGGAATATGTGGGAGAATCAGGATCCCTGGAGGTGCTATGTTGCCCATTTGGCTGTGAAGAGGTGCCCACCAGTATAATAGTGGCACAACTACGGGAGTCACCAACCATTCATGTTTGGATTTGAGGGCCTTTCTACAGAAAGGAGTATTTTCTTGATGCTCTAAACCTGGTCAAAAGCCTGTCGCCAGGGAGATTACCGTGGTGAAGCTACTGCTATCGGTTGGCTAAATGTATTACACTTACATTATTTATATATAGTGTATTATTATATATAGTATAAATCAACTATATATGATAGAATAATAATTCAATTATTAGAATCTTTTTGGAGAACAGGGGAGCGATGGGGCAGGAGATATAGAAAGAAAGGCTCATTGAGTATAGAGATGAATCTTAGGGGAATGCAATGATGCAGGCCAGAGATCCCGTGGTCTTCAACAGAGTCACAACTGTTGCAGGAACACAGAAGGGGGAGAGATTCTGGGCTGCAGTGTCTCAGGCAGCTGCAGACTTAAGCTATTCTGAAAGCATTTGTGTGGCATTTGGAATGAAAATGTAGCTTCTTCAGCTTTAATAGAAGACAAACAAAATGTAGGCGGCGGTGGGTCGTTTCTGAACAAGGTATCTTTTTTTAATGCATCACGGTGGGGTGAGCCCGTATTCGAAAGGGCTTAGCATGCATACATGGGCTTTGTACTTTGACCTTGACTAATGCTGGGGAATGTAAATCCACACAGCGACAAACCCTCACCTAATCTATAAATGAAGTACAAGGAAAGTGAGAAATAAATGAAACACATCTTTAAATCTTGTCACAAATCATCCAGACTGAGGAAAGGGGAAAGATGGAACACACCTGGAATGTGAAGGTTTTCAACTTAAGCAAGAGCTGTGAAAGCCATTCTGCAAAGGTCTTTTCCAGGCCCCGTGTGTTCACAGGCCTTCGGGAGAAAAAGGAAGTGCCACTCCAAGATCTTAGTAATACTGTGCTCAATTCTTTCCCACCACGACAAACATAGGCCAGAGTTCCTGTGTTTAAAATGAGGTTTAATCTGAGGAAAGACTGGTGAGTTTTTAACAACACCACTGGGTGGAAAAGCTGTATCAGGATTTTTAAAATATATATCTTCTGAACATCACTGAACAAAAATCATTCAGAGACAGGGATGTGTAGGGCATTATTAACCAGAGGAAAAGTGATGACTTTCCATTTTTGTCTATTCTTTTTGAATTATATACTTTCATCTAAAATAAATGGTGCCTGGTATTCATAACCATTTCACACTGTATGTTAACTCTTGTATTGGTCCTCAGCTCTTTATGAGCAGTGTTCCTCTTGCAGGCTAGTTTTTATTACATGACATAGCCTAGTGCTCTAAGTAAGAAGACCATCCCCTCAATCCAGGGATGAGATAAAGCGGACATAGGCGAGGAGCCCTGCTCCCTGTGCTGATTTCGGTTGACCAGGGTTGGGGTTATGCATTTTGCTCAGCTGCATGTTGGTAAGTATTTAAAAATTCACCCTGAAAAATAAGATAAAAGAAGAAGGCAGCTTTGGTTATTATGCTTAACAATATTCTTGGTATAAATGCTTCCAAAAAAGTTGGCATAATTAGCTTGAAAATTCTGAAATTTTGCCAACGGAAGCTGTGGGAGCTGACTTTGAGACATCACTGATTTTTATCACCTATAATTAACTCTTTCTCGCAGAAGTCTGTCAGTTAAAACTGGAATAATCATTTTACTAAGCAGGAACTACCACTGCTATCACCGCTATCACAAATACGTGTTATAAACTCAGGACTAAACACTGGGCACTGCAATGCAACGTAACAAGGGCTTCAACTCACCTTTGCCAACAGCACTCACTTCTGCAGTGATAAGTAGGTGGTCAAAAGCAGGACGAAGCTTAGCGTTCCTGCCTCCATTGTACCTGTGTTCATTTCCTTAAACGGGGTCGGAGATTCCTACTCAGCTCTCCGCGCAGACAAGTCAGTCACTTCAAGAGTAGTAACTGGCAGTTTTCCCCTTTTGAAGATGAAGTGAAGAATCAACAAGTTATCTTCGAAATTTTCAGGGACCTTGTAAGCAACAGATTGCCACCTGCCAGCTTTTAAAACATCCTAATCCAGACTCTGGCACAGTGCCTTGATGTCTCCTGCCATTGCCCTAAACTAGCCAGGAACAGGAAGATCACCCCAAAACAAAACTCCCTCCCTTGTAGGGGAGCAATTACTTATAATAAGAACTGAGACTGATTCCCCATACTGAAGCAATCACCTCATGATGGGTAGCAGACTGTCCCTTAAGTGACAACAAATTCTTTGGAGCCAACTTGTAGAACAAAGATAACTATCAATCAGATCGCAGTAAATCCAAGACATGGAACTGTATACTTCTTGCCTGCTCACCTGTATAAGCTTAGCCCTCGTGTTAGCGCCCAGAGCAGTTCTAGGACCGCTTTGTCTTCCTTAGATGGATTGATAAACTACTGACCAAACCCCATTCCTCCTTCTCTTCATCAGTTACTCTTGTTTTCCTTCGAGGTAAATGGCTAGACCTGACCTAACAGACTCCATGAAGCCAAACCCTTCCTCTTAATAGCCAAAGATTCACAGTAATATCACTAAGGAGAGCCCCTCAGTTTCATTGTCACATCCATTTGGAACCGTAAAGAAGACAATGCATTAAAAGGAGCCATTTTCACTCCTGGGTGGCTATGGATAATAGTCAACATGTTTTCTCCCTATTCATGAGGTTTCAAAAAAAATCCAGCCAAACTTTTGAACAAAAGATACCCCATGTACTTTTAACCAAGAGTACATGTGTTTTGGCAGGGATGTCAGAGGCCTAGGGTCTGCTTACTCTTCCCCAAATGAGCTGTCACACTTTCTGCCTATTGCTGATGCTGTCCCTTCCTGTCCTGCATCCTGAACAGACCACAAGGATCACACTCAGCTTGTGAGACAATCAGTGGGTTTTGACTTCGATCTTTCAGACCTTCTACTGCACAACATGTCCAGGAGTGGGCCTGACTTTCTGCAGTCAAATGATCCACCTTGAGCTACACCCCCATGACTGACACTGTATATATGTACTCACTCTTTAGTCAACAGAAGAAAGGTCAGTCATGCTACTGTAACTGTGTCCAGGAGTGCAAAATGTGACAAAGTTCCTCCCAGTTAGACTTAAAGCAGCTAGGAAAGGAAGGCACAGTTTGAGAATGAGGGCTACTTGGTTTGTAGCCTCACTGTGAATGGGATGAGGACCCTTCAGGGAAAAGGAGAAGACTAATATTACAAGTATCAGTCATAGATAACAGGCAAGACAAGTGTATCTAACTATCAATAGTATACCTCTGTTGTCACTGTACTAGAACCAAATGGCAAGCACAAATAGGCAGAGTACACTTCTGCTACTCTTATAAAGGGGCACACTTACCAAGTCTGAGAGTTTCCTATTTTATTTATTTATTTACCATCTATTTTAATTTTGTTTCCTAGGTTTTTAACAGGAATAGAATTACGTCACTTTCCTTTTTTCCATTTCTCCCTCCAGATGCTCCCAGCTACCCTCCCTAGAACCCCTCACATGTCCCCTCCTCAATTTGATAGTTTTATCTTTGATTATTGTTACACACACACACACACACACACACACACACACACACACACGATATATGTATGGACCTGCATTTCTTGTTTGTGTGTATATTGTTTCAAGGCTGACCACTCTCCATTGGACAACTAATAAGGGGATTCACCCCTGGGAGAGGCTAATTCTCCTCCAAACAGTCTTTAGTTGCCTATCATCCTTTGTTTAGGGGTGAGATACTGTGAGATTTCTCCCTTTGGGCATTAACATGTCCATTCTTATCACCATTGTTCTGGTCTTGTTTATGCAGCCATGTCTAGCAGAAACTATTTCACAGCAGACTTCCTGGTATTCTGCTCTTACAACCTTTTCTGCCCTTCTTCCTCGATCTTCCCTGTTCCAAAGCTTCAAGAGCTGTGATGCAGGTGTATCCATTGGGACTGGACTCTCCATGACCTGCGTATCTCTGTCCAGATGTGGTTTTCTGTGATGGCCTCCATTTGCTGTAAAGAGGCTTCTTTGATGAGGGATGGCAGCCACACTTATTTGTGGGTGTAAGGGGAAAAAATTGGCATGAACTAAGGGATTGTCCTGGTCTAGAAAAGTGGCGATAGTAAATCTGTTCTAAGATTCACTACCTTACTAGCCCTGGGAAGTTGGCTGTTTTTCCAGTACCAGATATAAGTTCTCTCCTGTTTAGTGGATCATCCACTTAGATAGTTGGCTGCTGCTGATGTGTGAATGCAACTTCTTTTACCTCTATGCATATCTTGTCATTCTGGTAATTGTCATGGTTCACAGGTCTTGCAGCTGGGTAGGATTATTTAACTACTTCCCTGCCTTGGCCACTTGTAGAGTATTTTCTGTGACCACAGAGGCTAGAGCACTGGGAAAAGACTTTCAGGTCAGATCCACCTGGAGTCCTATGTCCTAACTGTGTTGTTCTCAGCAACAGGGGCACATTCTCAACCCCTGAGAGGCAATCAAGGGCTACACCAATACTCTGTATTGCTTTGAGAATTGCTTGGACCACCCTGACCAGCCATTAGAAAGGAGGTTTCTCATGCCTGGTACTGATTTTGTTGTTGTTGTTGTTAGTCTATGGTTCTTGTGAAGTGCATTTCTCAAAGTTGCTTTGTTTTTCCCCAATTGCTATGGATATTGAACACTTTGGGGGATGTTTATTAACCATTTTAATTTCTTCTATTGAGAGTTCTCTTTTTAGTTCCTTAGCCCATATTTAATTGGGTTGTTTCCTTTTTTAAAAAAATAATTTGTTTTTTTATCCTTGTTTTCCTTAGCACATGCATGCGAATCATGTGTGCTAGTGACTAGGGAGGCCAGGAGAAGGAATTAATTTTCAGAACTTGGGTTACATACGATTGTGAGTGCCCATGTGGATGTTGGGAACTGAACTCGGCCCTTTGGAAGAGCAGCAAGTGCTATTAACTGCTGAGGTTTCCCACTTTATAATTAAATGAGAAGGCTCTGGCTGTCTTTGTTTGAAAATGAGGACAAGTCATCACCCTAGATCTGCACCACTCAGGAATGAATGGAACAAATATTCCTACTGAAAATGTGTGTGACCATGTGAAAGCATATTGTTCCCTTGTTAATATGCAATGCTTCTTGAGCTATCAAGTTGTTTAATTAGATTATTTTCTGACTGATATGCAACATTATGTTCACGTATTTTTGCCCTGTTCACAAACATTCCACCAGGCTTTTATTCCTGAAATCAATACATGATAAACCAATGCATCTGTTTTGGCATTTTAATAGACATTAAAAATGACATATGCTGTCATAAAATAGAATTGCTTAGATGTCTGACAGAAGCTGATATTAAGCCCTCATTCAACAGAATCCAGTGGCTGCTTCCTTATTTCACTATCAATGACTTTATTTTACTGTCGGTTTTTGCCTTTAAAGCTGGCATGATGATTTAGAGAGGTCTGAATTGGAATTTTGCATCTTGTACTTACATGAGTCAAAACTCTCCTGTAAGCCTTTACCCACACTTCCATTCTCTCTCTGATGCTCTCTTTTATGGGGGTAACATGACATTCAGAAGGTCTGCTCTATATTAGATGCCCAGTAAATATTTGTTCATATACCTCCATTTAAAGAAGCCAGTCCTGACCATATTCTGATCCTGATAATTGTTATGTTATTATTAACAGTTTTGTAGTTAGACAGGTCAATAACTGATGTAAAGATAACAACAAAAGACAATGACATTCTGTAAAGCTTTATGACCACAGAACTGACCAATGAGATATTAGCGATAACATGAATCTAAAATTGTTGTGAAATTACAAACTGGTTCAAATTCTTCTTTGGATAAGCTTGCATTTGGAATGTGAGTAAAACTTTACCAAGGGTAGTGGATCTTTCTTATCAAGCTCATCTTAAAATATTTAAAAATACGATCTCAACAGACATATGCTTTAGCAGAATGACTTTAACTATAGTAAACTAAGTTGACCTGAAAGACTCTGGATGATTAATTATTTGGTTGAATTGAGTAAAGTTTTCTAAAAAAAAAAATGTCTTTCAGCACATATGGAAAGCAAGGAAAGGAAATCAGTGGGAGTACTTAAGTATAACCACTAAATTAAACAAGACGAACTACATTTAGTTCATATAAACCTGCCATTTACCAGATAAAATAAAAAAGCATCAGAAACCATAATCCCATATCTACTAGAAAATTAGCAACAATTAAGACAAAAATCAAGAACCTTGATGTCCTATTAGACGTCCTTGATGTCTCATTAGAAGGTCCCTGAAGCATTGCCAAGGAAGACTCAAAGATGGCCTTGAAGGAAATATCTTTGGTCCAACTTTCAGGGCATACTGATTTTTACTTAGGAAATGAAACTGGTAATATTCTTTATTGTGTCTATTTATATTTTGAAATTAGTAAATATAGAGATCTTGATCAGCATAGTTGAGGGAAAAATCACTTATCACAACCCTACAGGAAGGACATTCTGTTAATTTCAGAGTTGTTGCCTTGGTCAACCAGATGCTCAGTATAGCAGCCCGAAATATTGTATGATGACACATGCTCTTAACTTTTGTACTGTGATATTAATGACTATCTGTTAATAACCAAAATAAACAAAGTGAGTGACTATTGAGAAATATTGGAATGTAAGCCCTTTTCCATTGAAAACTAAGAAAATCAGAGCTCAAAATATCTATAGCTTTGTTATGAATGTAGCTCTTGGATTTTATTATGAACACCCAGAATCACCTTGTGAAAATGTAGTGATTTAAAGAGGACAGACTTCATATCTTCCAAGATAGTTACAGCCATGTTGCAATGAGATATAAGAACATATAGAAAAAATAGACAGGGCATTTTTATTGAAATGCTCAACAGGAACCATGAAAAGCTTTTCCGTAAAGAGAGGAGCTGAGGTATGCCATTCTTGTCTAGCACTGCTGCTATTCTCTTATCGTCTAATTCCTCCTTCCCCTTCTTCTCAAGTACAGACTTTCAGGAGTAATTTCAAGTCTAATATTCCTGAAAGATCTTCAAAGCCTGTCAATGTTTGAGACCTATATTATTTCAGTAGTCAAGGCAGACAAGTTGCAAAGGAGAAATGGTTACCTAGAACAGACCTAGAAGATGGGTACTTAAAGGGTATAGTTGAAAAGTCTCTTTGGTTTCCTATTGGTTTGTTATTTAAAGTTCTGGAATATTACTGTGAGTCAGGTGCTCTGCTAGGCATTGGGCTGGACTGGCATATTAACCGCTCAGACATAATATCATTGTTCCTCAGTCTCTAGGTGAGAATAAAGGTGGCTGATTTGGGGTGATTCTATATTAACTTGTAGTCTCAGGCCTTTTCATAATGTGTATTCTTGATCCTGGGATGTATAAGTAACTACTATCTGTGTAAGTCTTATATTGATGCTAGATATACAAGTTGAAAAGTAGGAACATGAAATACCTCAGCCATGTCTAGTCTTGGTACTTATATGTCTTGGTTAGGGTTCTATTGCTGTGATAAAGCATGATGACCAGAAGCAACTTGGGAAGGAAATCTTGAGCCTATGGAGGAAATTTCTTATTCAAATCACAATGAGGATACAGCAGCATCCTTTCAGGAGGCTTGCTTGGAGGAGTGCTGTGAGAGAAAGTTAGAAAGGTCCTGGGAAGAAGAACAGCTCTGATCTAGAGCCTGGCTTCTCCTGGATACTCCTGGATACACTTTTCTTATGGCTGCTGTGCTCAGTGGTCACTCCTCCCCTTTACAAGCTTCCTTTTCATATTTTAAAGTTCTCCAAACACTTGATCCTGAGAGACACTTCAGAGGCTTTCCTTTCCAGGGTACTTCTCGATCTTACTCTCTTGCTAAAACTTTTGCATCTTGTTTCCCCTCCAACTACTTATTTTCCTGCTTACAATGAGATTCCATTGAGAGAAAGCGTACTCTCTGTAAAAGCAGAATCTTTGGACTCAGCTAGCCCCTGCTCCAATCACCAGCACCTAGGAGATGGAAAGGCAGACTGCTGGTCCTCAGTCGATGCCTGTGGATGACAGGTGACAGAGAAGAAGACAAGACATCGCGAGAGGTTTTTGTAGTTTATCGTCTGCATTAATAACATACGGGAGACATAGCTATCAGTTTGTCCCCAAAATTAAAGTTCTGCTGCTAAAAATAAGCAGAAAATGCTATCCCCAGGAAATTAAATGTTGCACCAAAGAAGAGAAATAAAAATACTTTGTTTTCATAACTTAACACCCAGAGGACTATTAGAAAAATCTTTTAAATCTATTAAAAGGATATTTTCTAAAGATTCTAATATACAAACAGTGTCTCCAACGTCCCTATCCTTCCCTCACTATTTTAAGTTACTGAATTCATAACCGAAATCAATGCTCTTCTCATACAAGTTCTTACTACAGTGGCCACATACTTATTCTACTAAAACTTCTAATATTGAAAACAGTGATAAGCATCACCATAGGATCCAAATCCACATCTTATTTCAAATAATATATTTCATACTTTCATACATCTTAGTTTTTACTTAATATTATGGCAGAAATCACTAATTCATGAAAATAAACATGAAATACGTGCTAAGATTGAATCGTTTCTTTTCACATCAAACCTTGATCTGTAATAAGTCTAAAAGCTAAACTGAGGCCCATGCTAACCACTCCTGAAAAAGGAGTGACTAAGTCAAGGGAACAGTCTGAGATTTATTTATATCACATAAGCCATGGGAAAAGTAATATTTTAAGTAGAGAACATTTTGACAATTTTGTCGGGCTTTTATTTTAAGTTACAAACATGTCCAACAAAACCTCTTTGGAGGATTGAAGTTAAAGGTCATCCATTTACTCAGCTCTGTGGGAAGCTGAAGGGCATGGGCTAGCCTGTCTCTGCAGCAGGTGAAATGGATTCCTCACGTGAGGGAGGAGGGCAGAAATACTCAGAGTAATGACTCAAGGCAGTGGCAGCAGTGAAGACTGCCATTTAATATAAGCCATATTTATTTATGCTTCGGGGGCAAAGTGAAAAACCGGATTGCAAAAGACTGTGGCTTCTTGTTACAGGAAGATTTTGTTTCGATCACTCACATCTAAAGTGCTTTTATCAAGAGTCTAAGCAAGCTGTTATGATGGCAAAAAGAAAGGTAAGAAAATGCTTTAAAAAGATAATGCTAGTAGAAATTCCCACAAACTTATTTTGTTCCTCAGCCTTGTTCAAAACTTACTTTCTTCCAAAAAGAACCCCAAAGACATAAGAAAAATAACTATAATGGTAGTTTTGCTATGTGGCCTGTGAAAACTCCCTTGATCTGGACACTAGTTAGACAAAAATCCCACAGAGCAGAGTCATTTGGAAGTGACCATGTGTTTTTAGCCCTACAGTCCTGCTAGTTTGGATGGTATCTGACTTGTCTCTACAGACAAGCTGCTCTTATCACCTGAGGATGAATTGTTCTGGATAATATGACATTTCTGTAGCTATTTAAAACAGACATTGGGTTGCTCTCCATTCCTGTAACAAATACCCGAGATAAATCAACTTCTAAGGAAAAATAGTATCTGGGCTCACAGGTACAGAGTTTCCTGTCCGTAATTCTCCTGGTCCCATTGTTTGGACCTATGGCAAGGCTGCTCATGTTAGTAGCCAACCCAACACCAAGAAGCAAAAAAGACAAAAAATGAAAGGATCAGAACTTCCAGAATTCCCCTTCATCCTGTCACTAGATCCCACCTCTAAACCTTTCGGCCGCTGACCAATAGTGTTTTCAGCCATGGCCCTGTGGAGACATTTCTGATGCAAGTATAAGAAAGATGAAGAAAACCACAAAGCAAAGAAGACATGCATGGCCTCTCCTACACTGTGATCTGGGCTTTATGAGTAACTGAGAGCTTTCATCCCAGTGACAAAGCTATATTTTCCCTTTACATGGTGACAGAGGAACTCTGCTTGTCCCTGAACAGCTCCGCATCTGGATGCGGCTGATAAGGACACCTGAGAGGCTTGTTCACAGAATGCCCTTTACCACTTCCTTTAGATGAGCCGAAATGGTCAGTGCTGTTCTGTCAGCCTTGGGGGAGGGAAATACCATTGTACACAGTGAATTATTGATGGCATTATAGGGCATGGTGAAGATGTTGTGGGCAACAGTGACAGTGATGGACTTGCCTTGATTGCGAAGAAATACATACACGGGGGAGTAAAAATGTATTTCAATCTATATTCAGCTTTGCTCAAAATCTTCCTTAAAAGTGAAATGTCACACTTCACACTGTTAAAGAAAGCTTTCGGTTTCTCATTTTTATACACAATTCTAGAAGAAGATTGTATCACCAATGCTCACACTTAGTTTAATTAGCAGTCATTTCTAAGCTGGTCCATGATAAGCTTTTGCAGAAGAAATGAAAAAGTTCATAAATCTGTCAGTCGTGGTACAAAAAAAAAAAAATGACTTTTTTTTTCCAAACTGCCTGGATTGGAAAAGTATGCTGAGGTGGTAGATTTTAAACTTTTATCCAAGCCATTTATCTTTTTTTGATATCTAGGAGTCTTCAAGCTCTATTATGTGCTACGCATATACTTGGATACTCAAAATCGCTGTTATTCCCTGTCACACTCTCCAAGCCATAGTTAAGATAGACATGAGTGGCGAAGAAATTTCCATTTATTGGTTGTAGTAGTACAGCAAGGAAGAACTTTTTAAAAGTTATCTGGGAAATTATTCTCAGCCTAAGGCAGAGAGAGCAGAACCTGAGTTGTCTTGGGGCTTCATGAGCAAAGTAAGAGAGACCCACAGACTTATGCTGTCTAGGGAAAACAGTGTAAGGCAATAAATTTAGTAAAAACAAATACTATGTTTATTCAGATATATACTATAAAGCAGGATAAGTAGAAAAATTGTACACCTTCCAGTTAATGAATAACTGATTAGGAATCTAATTTTCTCATCTTTTCAGTCAGTTTGTTATCCAGAGCTATAGCTAAATCACTCCTTTGATAACTATTAATTGAGTTTTAATAATTTATTGGGCCCTGAAGTAAGACCTGTTCTTTCAAGAGAGAGCCAAATACTGTTATTATCTGTAAGGAAGGATCAACTCTAAGGGGGTGGTATGCACACATGCGTTTAGGCTCACTGGCTGGAGAACCTGGAGAGGTCCAAAGAATCAACATGGCCATTTTGAAGACAGGACATAAAGTGTCTGGGCATCTGCTCAAAGGATATGACTGACCTAAGGGTGAGTAGGCAGTTCTTGGACATAATAAAAAGGCCATTTATTTTTGGGTGATGAGAGTGGATTTTATAAAGCCTTAGGAGTGTACACAGAGGTCCAGAGCCATGGGGTGGTTCTGGAAGCTGGAGGAGTCTGGTACAGCTCTAATAGGGGTGAAATTTTGAGGTTAGAAAGACAATAGGCATTAATTTATGCAAAGCCATTCTAGGTTGACCTTGGATATAAGCATAAATTCAGTTTGCCAATGAAGCAAGGTTGAGAGAACCTCTTATAGCCATTGCTTTTACAGTCCCACTGAATGCAATAGTTACTAAATAATAATGCAAACCTGTGATAATTCTACAATGTACATATAAGACTTGCATGTTTTTGATCACCACCAAAATACTTAATGAACACCCACGTTGTTTCATTCAGAGCGTTAGAAAGGGAGAGGCACACATTAGAAGGGACAGTTCCTATTCCCGAGTTGCTAAGGTGTCTCTTGGTTAATAAATGGGACCAGCACTCAGCAAATGAAAATAATGTGTGATAGTTCAAATAACTAAACAACCTGTGGGTGCAAGAGAAATCAGAACAGTCAGAGGGTGCTCGGCTTTTGTGATGGCCTTGGGAAAGTGTCATAGAATGATACTCACTCCCCTTTTACGAAAGTGGGAACTTTCCAGAAGGAAGGGAGTCTCTGAAGGAGGTAAGACGCCATATTTTCAGCAGTAGAGGCAGCTTGTATAAAGCCTTAGAAGTGGGGAAAGGTGAACCATAAACTTACTGGAACAGCTAGGAGGTGGATGGTCAAGAAATTCTGACTGAGATAAACTAACTTTATACAGTTTAGCAAATTCAAATGCAAATGAGCTCTCCAACAGTGGAAGAGGCAGTCAGATTTTTGACCACCTACTTCAGAATTAAAACTCATGGGCAGAAAAGCTTTTAATTGGAGTGTTCGGTTATTGCTGTAATCTCCAGGAATTCCTGCATCGTCAAGCTACCACAACAAAAACAGTGTAAGAAGCAGTGTTGGAGCAATAAACATTATAACAGTGAAAGCAAAAACAAAATGACGTATTCTTCTCATTTGAAAATGCAGATCAGGGAGAAAATATTCGAATGGTAATATCTTTATTTTAAAGCAACTATTTATCTCATTATGCAGCTACTATTATTGGACCATTACTGTGATGATTAAAGTTTTCAATTACATGTTGCATTGTTGTGTTAGGCTTGAACACTCATTAATTAGTTCACTTACAGAAAACCCAGCAAAGAAGCAGAAGGGTTTTATTACCCACTGTTTCACAGACAAGAAAACAAAGGCAACAAGGTTAAGTGGCCCCTGAGTTCCCCCTGTGGGATCTGGGGTCCTCAGGCTGGAAGTCTGACCCTACACATGACCTCATTGGCAGGGCTCCCTGAGTTGTGCTCTAAGCCTCACTTTCTCCACTAATTAGAAACCAATGCCCCTGACGGTCCTGAAAATTAATCTTACTCAGAGCAGCAAGGGCGAGGTGTACCTGTTTCTCGACTGTTTGTTTACATGCTGCAATTAGTGACCATCTGCTCTGGAGGTGAGACAGTTAGATCCTTGCAGTTCCTGACTTCTGCGAGGTGAGTGACAAGTTCTTTGGGAAGGAGAACTGAGCGATGGAACAGAGCCTTGGGTCCTCTGAAGAGGTGGCCGTGCTGCTTATGAGAGGCACCCAGAGCAAGGGAAAGTGTACCATGTCTTTTCTCACTTGTTGCCTCTCCTTTTTTTCAAGGTTCCCTTTTCCTAGTCACAGTCCCCATGGGAAACGAGGGACGTCGAGATCATGATGGGAGGACGTGCAGAGATGACCGTCCACACTAGTGGAAGCCCATGAACTGTGGACTGGTGATTGTGGAGCCCCCATGAGACTGGACTAGGCCCTCTGGATATGGAAGACCATTATTTGGCTCGAATGTTTGGGAGGCACCTAGACAGGGGGATCGGGATCCGTCCCTGGTGCATGGGCAGGCTTCTGGAGCCCAGTGCCTGTGGTGTGATGCCTTGCACAGCCTTGGTGCAGTGGGAAGGGGCTTGTACCTGCCTAGGCTCAGTGTGATGGGCTCTGCTGACTCCCCATGGGAGAGCTCAATTTGGGGGATGTGGGGATACGGGGTGGCTTGGGAAACAGGGCTGATGGGTGGGAGGAGGGAGGAGGGGGTATCTGTGGATAGTATGTGGAGTGAGTAGAAAATTTCTTAATAAAGAAAAATGAAAGAAAAAAAAAAGAAGCAAGGTAACTTCCAGGGCCTCTCCTTTGCACACAATGATTGTGAATAAGCCTATATGCATAGCTCTCTTGCTGTACAGTGAGGGGCAGAATACTGCATGGGAAATGAGTGGTGGAACCAGGTGGAGAGAGAAATCTCAGTAAATGTAGCCGAGGAAAATGTCCATCATCACACTTAGTGGAATCGTCTGCTCCTGCTCCTATACGGTGACCTTGTCAATGAACCTCTTGTCAGATGTTCTCATGCTGCAAGAGGCCTGGCCAGCCTCACGACCCAAGGAAGTGTTTCGTCTTCTTCCTTTCTGTCCCTCTTCTCCTACTTGTTTTTCTTCCCTTCCTCCCTCCCTCTTTTCTTCAAGATATTGGAACTGTAAGGGTATTGTACACTGAGGCTCTTGGCTGTTGGATGAGGCTGCGCCTCCACACATGACACTAAGACTTTGTCCTGGGATGTGTTCTCCCTTCTTTAATACTTTCCTATTTCACCCTCAAGACTACTTGTTTTGTGTATATATCTGGGCTCTGTCTTCAGTCAGATTACCAATTTACCATCAAGGAAAGCATCCTTGTCCTGGGACTACTATCTTCCCTTCATCTGTATTTTTTTTTTATATTTTTATTAGTTCTTTGAGAATTTCATAAGATGTATTTTGATCATAGTCACCTTTCTCTCATGACTCTTATAAGATCTACTCCCTTCCCTTCCAACCCACCTTTTAAATTTTAACCCATCAAGTCCAGTTTTGTTTCCTATACTCTTAGATTTGTGACCTCCTATTGGAGCATGGCAGCCTACCAGGAGTATCCCTTAAAGAAAACTGACTCACCTTCTCCCAGCAACTGTCGGTTGCTAATAGTTCCCCAGTGAGGGGTTATACTTCATACCCATCTCCCCTTGGCATGCTGGGATTTTTTCTGGCTTGAGCTGGCATAGGTCTTAAGCATGCTGTCACACCATACAGCTGCGAGTTCATATGTGCAGCTTCCCAGTTGTCTGAAAAACAGTGTTTTCTTGTAGTGATTCACCACCTCTGGCTCTTAAAACCTTTCTGCTTTCTCAAGCACAATGATTCCTGAACCTTAAGAAGAGGGAGTGTGATATAGATGTCACATTGGAGTATAAACATTCATCAGTCCCTTATTGTCTGCACCTTGACTGTTTCTGGTTCTCTGTGTTAATCATCAACTGAATAAAGAAGATTCTCTATTGAGAGTTTGAGAGTTGTGCTAATCTCAGGTATAAAAAGTAAGCTATTGGGGGTCACTTTAATGCTGTGGCCATTTAGCAGAATAATTAGAGTACATTCTTCCCTAGGGCCCATGGCAGGTTCTTCGTCCAAATAGTGGTGCCAGTTATGTGTTTCATCTTGTGGTACAGGCCTTAAATTCAGTCAAAGTGGTTGGCCATTCTCACTGTTCTTGTCATTGTTGCGCTGGTGAGCCTCTTTTGCTAAGATTATCATTCTTATAACTAGAGTTCAGAGTTGGATAGCACTGGTGGTTACTTTTCTCCTCTGTAAGTATGCATAGCACCATCCAAAACTCTAAAGGCTACCCAACAGGGATGAAGCTTTTGGGTTAGTACCAGTCTGACTTCTTCCTCTTTTGTTGTTGTTTTGTTTGTTTGTTTTTTACTTCCTGACCACAGTTCCCCACTTCTCCTCCTAGTACATATCTCCACCTCCTCTCTCCCCACCCCGTGTACTCCTCCTCCTCTGTTTCTCTTCAGAAAAGGGAGGGTCCCATGGATATCAGCCAGCCGTGGCATATCAAAGTTGCAGTGAGACTGGGACCTCCTTTCTTATTAAGGCTGGACAAGGCAACCTGGCAGGAGGCCACAGAGTCAGAGACAGTCCCTGCTCCTATTGTTAGGAGTCCTACAAGAGGACCAAGTTACACAACTATTATATATATATATATATATATATATATATATATATATATATATATATATATATATATATATATCAGTCCCATGAAGGCTCCCTGGTCATCAGTTGAGTCTCTGTGAGCCCCTATAGACAAGGTTTGTTGATTCTGTGAGTTTTCTTGTGACGTCCTTGACACCTTTGACTCCTACAATCCTTCCTCCCCCTCTTCTGCAGGATTCCCTGAGCTCTGCCTAGTGTTTGGCTGTGGGTTTCTGCATCTATTTCCACCAGTTGCTGGGTGAAGCCTCTCTGATGACAGCTAGGTTGGGTACCAATCTATGAGTATAGCAGAATATCATTAGGAATCATTTCATTGACTTTTTGTCCTTTCTATGACTCAAAAATGCAATAGGGTCTAACTGTCAAATTCTGGAGGAGAATCAAGAACATCAACAATAGCTTGTAATGTTTGAGGGTCTATGGACAGAACACAGGAGCCACAACTATGTTCATAGCAGCATTATTTGTAATAGCCAGAACCTGGAAGCAACCTAGATGTCCCTCACCCAAAGAATGGATAAAGAAAATGTGGTACATATATACAATGGAGTATTACTCAGTTGTGAAAAACAATGACATCATGAAATTTGCAGGCAAATGGATGGAACTAGAAAATATCATTCTGAGTGAGGTAACCCAGACTCAGAGAGACAAACATGGTATGTATTCACTCATAAGTGGATACTAGATGTAAAGCAAAGGATAACCAGACTACAACCCACAGCTCCAGAGGAGCTAGCTAACAAGGACGACCCAAAGAAGGATGCATGGATCACCTTTGGAAAGGGAAACAGATGAGATCTCCATGAGTAAACTGGGTAGGGAGGATAATAGAGGGTAGGGGATGGGGGGTGAGAACATGAGGGAACGGGATGGGATGGTCGAGCTGGGGGAGGGATGGATTGGGAGAGCAACAAAAGAGATGTCTTGATAGAGGGAGATATTATGGGGTAAGGGAGAAACCTGGTGCTGGGGAAATTCCAAGGAATCCATACAGACGACCCCAAATTAGACTACTAGCAATAGTGGAGAGGGTACTTGAACTAGCTTACCCTGGTCATCAGATTGGTGAATACCCTAACTGTCATCATAGAACCTTCATCCAGTAACTGATGGAAGCAGATGCAGAGATCCACAACCATGCACCAAGCCGAGCTCCAGGAGTCCAGTCGAAAAGAGAGAAGAGGGATTATATGAGCAAGGGGCATCAAGATCATGATGGGGAAATCTACAGAGACAACTGAACCAAGCTGGTAGGAACTCAGGAACTTTAGACCGACAGCTATGGAACCTGCATGAGACTGGACTAGTCCCTCTGCATAGAGGAAACAGTTGTGTAGCTTGGTCTGTTTGAGGGGCCCCTGGCAGTGTGATCAGGACCTATCCTTTGTGCATGAGCCTGATTTCTGGAGCTCATTACCTATGGTGGGACACCTTGCTGACCCTTGATGCAGGGGAGAGGGGCTTGGTCCTGCCTCAACTGAATGTACCAGGCTTTGCTGACTCCCCATGGGAGACCTTACCCTTTTGGAGGAGGGGATGAGGGTTGGAGGAGAGGTTGGGGGAGAGCAGGAGGAGGGAGAAGAGAGGGATCTGTGGTTGGTATGTAAAAAGAATAAAAAATATTTTTTAATTTAATTTAATATTAATTTTCAATATTTTTTTTAAAAAAATACAGGAGCTAAGCTGGAAGGTGTGCTAAAGGTGTGAAGAGCTGGGACACACATAATGGGAGAATGTCATCTCTTGTTCACCAGTGGCTCTGGACTAAGATTTAGCATGTTTTTGTTAGCAGCAGCTGGAATGGGAACACAGTAAGGGACATTACTAAAATAAAAAGGGAATCTTTGTTGCCAGATGCCAAGAGCTCAAATCAAGGTATTTAGTCTCTGGGATTCTAGAGCTGCATTTTGGAACTTAGTTACAGGACAGGGAAGAACCTCCCATATGTTTTCTGTTCTGACTTGTCATAAGCTGTGTCAGGTGGATGCCATTGTCACATTAGAGTGTGATAAAAAGGTTTATCACACACTCAATCTGCAAACTAAGGAACAGGGTCTCAAAAAGTCTCCAAGATCTCAGGTGGAAAGCGACAAAGCCCATGCTCTTTCTTACATGGTCCTCCTCGTACTCACTGTCAGCAAATGCTCAATTCATACCACTTTCATAGGAATCACTGAACTGGAATTCGCTGACCATACTGCCAAATAGAAATGTTATGTGCAGTCTTGCTTTCTAATGAGACGGTGAGTGCTCTGGTTTCCTTTGTGTCTCTGTCAGAATAATGGCATACACATAGTGGAACCTTAACAAGAATAGACAATTCTTAATAAAATTCAGCTGAGATTTTGGACATGCTTATTAAATACATAAATACTTCAGAAAAATACTTTGTTCTGAAACCTCCCAAGTATGTACGACAAAAATCAATGCACGGTATTTTAAAGCGCACATTAAGAATTTATTTCTCTCGTGTCTGGAAAGAAAAATCTTACTCTACCCTTCCAAGTACTTCTCTGGTGATTCCTATTACCCTCACACCACTCTATGTCCACCAGATCAGCTAAAATTGGCTTACCCATTCTGCACCGGCAATTAAGTCTAGCTCAGAAATGAGCTAGACTCATTTCATAACAGTCCTCAAAGACTGCTTATCCTCTCCACCCCTTTCCTCCATCCCCTCTGCACGTGTACAAAGTTTGTTCACACCGTTGAAATAGGACACATAGGAGCAGGAACAGAGGAGGTGAGCGAGTGTAAACTTCCAGGCTCTGGCATCCACCTAATCTGGAAATTAGAGGCAGAACACGGAACAGACAACAGAAACAAAATGGAAGAAAAAGACACCTGTCTGAACTTGCCCAGCCATCCTGAACCCTAAGGAACAGTTGTGTGGTCTCATTTTCTACCAGGTTCTCTTAAACTGCTGCTGTATTGTTATTTTGCCTCGTCCCTTATTATGTAGAGCAAAGGGAAATAGTTGTTTCCCAGAAGCTCCTGATGAGCAGCGAATGCTCTGTGGAACTAACAAATGTTGCCTTTAATCACATTAAATGGAAGGAGGTGACAGAGATCCTCACAGACAACCGAGACTCCCTTTCCATTTCAGGATATATGTAAATGTACTACAACTTGCACAAATGTACCTTCGTGTTTCTGATTGTAACATATTTCATGCCCATTTAATGAAGCCCTCCGGGCATTCACGTTCTTTTGTGAAGCTAAAAGTGGACTAAATGTGGGCCTCTTGAAATATCAATCACTAAATTTTGTAGCTAGTGATGACCAAGCTGGATGCTTGCCAGATCCTGAGCACAGGTCCTTCCTTTTACAAGCGATGCTTCCTAAAACCCCCATCTAGCAGCCTGCAGCAGTCATATGCAGGCATGGTTCATAATTCACTTCAGGCTTCCACTTTCCCTGGAAGCCCTTTCTAGCTATTTTATATACAATATATCTTCCCTACTCTGTTTGCTCATTCTATCATTTGTTGAATATTGGCCACTTGGTTTCTCTCAATCTTTCCTCACCTTGCTTGTATAAAACCACAGCCACTGTACTCATCCCCACATGTAGACATAATAGTGAGATCCGGGGGCATGGCTTCTACATTCACGTTTCTGTCCTCAGCATGCAGCACGTGCTGTGCCAACAATGAAGGCTTCTCAAATTTATGGAACAATAAATGTGAAATGAAAGAGAAACAGATACATCTAAAACCTGCTTCACAGTACTGAACTCAAAGACATGGAGCTGAATGGTCTCATTTTTCACCTGGATTCTCTTTTGTAACTAATGTCACATTGTTCTTTTTTTCCCTTTTTCTTTTTGAGATTATAATATAACTACAGTGTTTCTCCCTTCCCTTTCTTCCTTCCAAACTGTCCCACGTATTCCTGCCTACTGTCCTTCCTTCAGATTCATGGCCTCTTTTTAAAAAACTAATTGTTATTGCATTATGTATATACATGGTCTTGCCAAACTGGATGAGGGAAAGCCCATGAGGTCTTAACCCTACACAAAGAGGAAATTTGTGACCAGGAAAGGTGTTTTTCCCCAGGGAAGAGCACATTAATAGTTGCCCAGTGCCATCCAGTCATTACTGAAAACAAACATTGCCCTTTTGTCTTGTACATTACTATACAGAATAAAAGGAAATCATTGCTACCTAGGAGCTCTGGATTAGCAGAGAAAGCTCTAGGGAGTGAGTAGATGTTCTCCAAATGAGGTAAAAAAAAAAAATAAAAAGAAAAACCGATAAAATTGACTTTCTATTTGTGGAGGGAAGAATGAGTTTGGGAAAAAATTATTGACTTTTAAAGAGTTAATAATAATGTACACAGTAGCTTTAAAAGGTGGGAATGGAGAGGTATAGAATCATATTTGCCAATTTTTCTTTTTGAGATTATTATATAATTATATCATTTATCCCTTCACTTTCCTTCCTCCAAGCCCTCCCGTATACCCTTTCTTGCTCTCTTTCAAATTAATAGCCTCTTCTTCCATTGTTATCAAATGCATATATTGATGGAAGTATTAAGGCAACTCTACGTAGTTAAAAGGGAGGTTTATTTTGTGGGGTAACTTACAAGTAAAGGGATAGGTTACAGGGTCCGGGAAAGGTGTAGTGCATTCCAGCAGTGTTCTCTGGAGAACTCTGCTCGGTCTACCTCCAGCATCTAGAATCCAGGAACCATGAGAGCCAGCACATACAGATCTCAGGTCTTAAAACCTCCCTCTCAGCCCCGCCTCGTAGGCATGACAGTTACCGGAAGCCTCGATGGAGGTAGTACCTCCAGGTCAAAGCTGGAACAGCTACCCACTACATGCATATATGAATTTACATATATGTTCCTAAATATAACCTGTTTAGTCTGTACAAAGTTACCCACAGGTATGTTTTCAGCACTGGCCATTGGGTGTGAGATAACCAGTTGGTGTGCTCTTCCCTGAAGAAGACTGTTTCTTCAGTTCTAAGCATTTTTTAGTCACCTTTAGTTTTTATGTAGTTCTTTCCCTTTTTCATGTTGACAGATCTATTGTTGCTATCCTTGTTCAGCTTACGTTTCATCAGTCATGTTGGTGAATCTTTATGGGTGTAGCTCTGACATTACAAGGAGACAGTCTCACAGTAAACTCCTGGGTCCTCTGGCACTCCCTCTTCTGCAATGTTCTTTGAGCTTTAGATGTGGGAATGTTTTGGAGATGTATCCAGTGTGTCTGGACTCTGCATGTTGATTAGTTGTGATATTCTGTAATGGCTTCTTTCTGTTGCAAAGAGAAGTTTCCTGGATGAGGGGTGAAGACTACACTCATCTGTAGACGTAAGGACAAATGTTTAGAATGCAGTTAGGGATCATACTGGTTTAGAAGAGTGGTGATTGTAGCTTCTCAACCCAAATTTATGAGTTTACTGGCTCTAAGGAGTTGGCTAGTAGGTTTCCAGCACCAGACATGGTTTCCCTCTTCTTGGGTGGATCTCAAGTCCCATTAGAGAGCTGTTGGTTAACAACAAGGTACGTGTGCCACTGCTGTACCCTCAGGGTTATTGCTATGCCGGTCATTGTTGTGGTTCATAGGCACCACAACTAGATAGAACCATTGCTTGCTGGCTTCTCTCCTTTGAAAGCTTCCATGATGTCTTTTGGTACCACAAAAGCTAGGCCTCATGGAAAAGGAATTCAAGTCAGTTCCACTTCAGGGACCTTTGGGCCCTGTGTCTGAAGTACATAGTGTCTTCAGCAATGGGGACTTACCTTCCACCTCTGGGGGCAACCAGGCACAAGAGCAGTAGACTGCATGCTTTGGGAATGTGTTGGGCAACCCTGCCCAAAAACTCAAAAGAAGGTTTCTCATACCTGGGACTTGAGTTTTTGTTAGGTGGTCTGTGGCTCTTGGAGGGAACACTGTCAGTCCAGATAAGGAGATGTCATTTAAATGTAACTATATGTATATTTACATACAGATGTATGTGTAATTTTTATATCTTTGTTGAATAGTATGAGTCCACATGACTTTTCAGACATCCTTACTATTATTTTACCCTCCTCTCTCACTCTTCTGTATTTTGCTCCATTTACCTCCCTAAAGAACCTCCACCTTTCCTATTTCCCCATAGAATCTTTTACTCACATTATGGACTGTTACCCAGAGCACATGAAAACTGTGCTATAGCTGGTGAGTGAACCAAGAAAGGAGCCTGTGATCACCTGCTATGTGGATTTCTATTACAGTGAATATGCTGAAGCCATATCAGCAAAATTTCACCCTGGGATGGTGCTCTGAAGTAAGACAATGCTTTGTTATACAGAGCTTTCTTCCAATAGTTTTCACTTCCATGGAATTTTAAAGGAAAGAAGACCTACTCTTTGTATTCCAAGAAATCTCCCATAGTATTTATGAAGGAAATAGACGGTCTCCTTTGAATACTCTTACCTGCATAATGGATATTTGCTCACTCATCAGGCTAACTGTGCCCTGTATGTCCGGCAATTGCTGTCCTCCAGGCAGAAAAGCTGCTTGAGGAACAGGAGGGTGCTAGGAGTGTCTTTCTGTGTGCTATGGCTTTCCCTTCCCTCCACTGCACAGACTGAGTAGGCAACCCACTAGCTGCAAGATGAGAAAGCACTTGACCTAGATGCTCAGCGAAACAGAAAGTCCGCCTTCATGTCTCCGACCACGATATCATCACACCAAGGTTTGTCAATCAAGATGTTCCTCTTGTCGATGGTATTATCCTTGACCAGCTTTCTTCTAAATGCCAGCCCATTCTGTGCATTGGCTCCCGATGTCTATCCTTCCTTTTGAGGAAAAGATAAGATTTCTCTAATTAGAGATGAGTTTTTCCAGGGGTAAATTACTTTGAGGTGGAGGAAACAGAACTTTAAATAATTCATAATAAAATATGAGAACAAAATGGACATGGAATGGGAATTGAGGAAGGTAATGGCTGGCTAAATGGAAGAATCATCATTTAAGTAGAAAAAGGACACAAGAAATGTAGTCCAGATTTTTCAGGGATGGAAGAATTGTTACTTTGGTCTTCTCAGACCTGAAACTGTGTCGAACACAGAAGAGACCTGCTAAAACAGTACAGGGCTAAACTTCATATTCATCTGTAAGGCTGGCTGCCGAGGCCCCTGTCCGCTAAGTAGTCGTCTAGACTGTGCTCATAATTCCTCTTTCTCATACAGGAAGTAGATGGAGAATTTGTGTTCATTATGCAGATGCATGGCTATCCCTGAGAAAGGCATGTTAATGTCTTTATCTGAGGTATTTGTGAACGGGTTCTTTGTAAGTAGATTCTGTGCAGATACAAATAAACTAAAGTAAAGTCATATTAGAATGATGTGAAAATAAAATGATTACTCGGAGAGCTCATAAAGAGATGTCCTTACAGAGATCTTTATTTGGAAAACTAGGAACACAGACAGCAAAAGGACATAGCGTGACAGAGCCAGAGTGATGCCAAGAGTCCCTAGGAGTCCCCAAGTGCTAGAAGTGGCGAAAAAAGGATGTTTCCCATGAGGCTTCCAAGACTTAAGGGGTCACAGTCTTGATGACACCTCAAGTTTGGATTTCAGAAAGCAGGAAGAGATGTTTAAGTTTCTGCAATCCAGATGTTTACCCCGCAGGGTGTAGAATGCTCAGGATCTTAACAGAGCCCCGTGACTCAAGGAGAAAGCGATACTTATATTCTTTCCTTCTCGTCATTGCATCTCCAACCTGTTTCCTATCAGTCAAGAGCAACGTTTGAAGAGTTACACTAATAAAACAGACTCTTAGATATTCCAGGAAATCCAGGGAAGAAGGCAAGCAAGAAGCAGACAGAAGTCAAATATTTTAAGCGAACTGACGAAACGCAGCTTGGGAACAGACGTTGGGTGTTTCCCAGCTCTCGAGAAAAGCAGCCTGGAAAAACTGGCCAGCCCTTCTTCACCTTGGTCTCTGTCCCTGACAGTAGATGGTCAGACCTGTGAGTCCTGTCGTCAGAACTGCTAGGCTTGTTACAAGCACAGCACAGGACAGAGACCACTGAGACCACTGAAGATGCTAAAAAGGGGTGCAGAGCCTCGGTGCTTCATGATAAATAGAAAGATTTTCTTGTAAGAAAATTAAAATGCAAATTGCAATGTCTGCTTAATATCATTTCCAGAATCCTAATGCTATAAATACACTGTTTACTCCGCATGCAGCATAGAGGCCTAATTGTGTTAATATGCAGGAGGACAGCTCACCTCGCTTGTAAAAAAAAAAAAAAAAAAAAAAAAAAAAAAAAAAAAAAAAAAAAAAAAAAAAAAAAACCCTTACATTTTATAGCTTTACAAATGTCAGGCTGTGAGGCCATAACTCTCCTGCTGAGGACCTCATTACCTATAAAACATTCGTATCTGTCACATAAAAGATGCAGGTGAGATGCAGATTTGGCAATTAATCCATGCGTCTTTATCCAACAAGCTGGTCTTGCCTACTTTTTCAAACAACAATTACACTGCCCTGGACACCTTTTACAAAGTACTACTGTTTTTCTATGTGCTTGATCTGAACTACGGAAACTCTAAGTCAGTGGATTCCTTTATGTTATATTTTGGGAGCCTCTTGAACAACACTGACTGACAACTTAAAAGAAGACTTCTCATGCCTGGTATTGGGGGGCGGGGGTTGTTAGATGGTATTTAGTGCTTGGAAGGAGAATTGTGAGCCCAGTTGGGAAAATTTTATTTAAACCCTGTATGTATGTTTATATTATGTGTAATATAGGTATTTTTAGGTAGATATTTAATAGTATGACGTCTTAACGACTTTTTCAGACATTTTTACTGTTATTTTACTTACTTTCTTCTATGGTTATCTCTTTACCCTCCCTAAAGAGGCCCCTTTCTTCCATTTCCCAGATCATATCTCTTGGACCCTGATAGTCACCTCTCTACTGTTACCCAGCAACAGTCACTTTTCACTTTCCTGGTTTCTGCAGTTTCTCCAGGCTATGTATTCACATCTGAAAATTTGGAGCTAGGGGCCTCTGATGAGAGAATATGTCATCTTTGTCTTTTGGGGGGGATCTGGGATACCTCCCCAATATGATCTTTTCTAGTTCCATCCATTTACCTTCAAAGTTCATGATTTCATTTTTATTTTATTCATTTTATTTTGTATAGCCTATTACTATTGCCCTTGGTTGCCTCCAGAGGTGAAAGGTAAGTTCCTATTGCTGAATACACCATGCACTTTAGACACAGGGCTCAGAGAGCCCTGAGCTGGACCTGATATGAAAGCCTCCTCCATGAGGACTAGATTTCATGGTACCAGATAACACTATGCAAGCTTCCAAAAGAGGGAGGCAATCAACAGTCCCACCCAGTTAGGACACATATGAATTACAAGGATCAATAAGTCGTGACAACCCTAAGGGTGCAGATGTGACACACAAAGCTTGACTGTAACCAATTGCTCTCTAATTGTACTTAAGACATGCTCAACAAGAGGGGAATTATGCGTGGTCCTGAAACCTAGCGCACTGCTCAGGATTAGTGAAGTTATGGAGACCTTACAACCACCACTTTACTAAACTGGAATAATCTCCAACTATAATTCTAACCATTTGTCCTTATACCCATGGATAAATGCAGTCTTCACCCCTCATCAAGGAAACTTCTCTTTGCAATGGATGGAAGCTTTTACAAAAATAACAACCATCCAAAATGCAATTATAGATCCCAGTCGCAAAAGATACATCTACCTAAGTGTATCCCGATGGATACACGGGACCTAAGGCTCAGGGAACATTGCGAAAGAGAGGGTGGAGGGATTGTAAGAGCCAGAGGATTAAGGAGTTTTCTGTGAGATTGTCTCCTTGTAATGCCAGAACCCATAAAGTTTCACTAACGTGAGCCCTTAAACATCAGCTGAGCACGGACAACAAAATATACATCAAAGGGGAAGGTGAAAAATCACCAGGCCTCAACCTTACATAAAGAACTACAGGTAACTAAAGAATACTGAGAATGGGTTAGTCTTCCTCAGGGAAGAGCACACCAAACGGCTTCCCATTACCAAATGGTCAGCCCTGAAAACATAAATACAAGTAGCGTTATACAGACTGACCAGGTTATATTTAAGAAGGCATATTATATATCTATATATCTATATATATTCAAATATATATGCATATATAAACATATATGCTTACAACAACAATTAATGAAAAAGAAGCCATAAATTTGAAAGATTGTAATGAGGGTTTAGAGGGAGGAAAGGGAAGGGATAAATGATGTAATTATATTATAAACTTAAAAAAATAAAAATATTATTTTCTTGCGATGGGCCA
The DNA here is from genome assembly GCF_949786415.1 of Peromyscus eremicus. NCBI lineage: Eukaryota > Metazoa > Chordata > Mammalia > Rodentia > Cricetidae > Peromyscus > Peromyscus eremicus. Next base: position 19,886,165 of record NC_081435.1, read on the forward strand.
TATGGTTAGAATCTCTTCCTAAAATAATCGTATTAAACATAAGAGCAATAATCTAGATACAGTTCCAAAATTCTCAGACATTCTCAGCAGCAGTACCAGGAAGTAGGAGCCCTCCAAGTTCTGTGTTCTCTTTTAGGAACCACAGAGTGAGGGACAATTGTATTCATTTCTCACAGTCTCAGAAACGGGAATGTCTAAGAATGAGTTGCAGCATTTAATGAAGACCTTGTTGTACTGTGGAGGTCAGAGGACATGAGCAGCAGGAAAGAGAATAAGAATTCAAACAGTAGGTTTTTATGATTGGTCCTTGAATTATTAGCTCCGATCCACTCATGATGGTGAGGCACTACACAAAACTCCCCCTTTGCCCCCCCAGCCCAGCCCTGTTACATTGGTCACTCTTAGGGAGGATAATGATGACAGGAAGCCCTAACACTTTCATGTGATAGCCTGTGACATTTCTCTAGTCACTTTTAACCATGTGTTTGCAAATATTCCACTGAAAGTACATATTTCATGTTATATTTAGGGACACAATTCCAGGTTGGTTTTTTTATAAGTAATTTTTATGTGTGAGTTTTTGCTAAGCTTCAAATAACTGTTAATTCTATTGATATCTTCAGAAAGACTATTATGATAGAGAAATGTAAACCATCCAGACACCAAGCAACTGGTGAGAAATTTTCATACTTAGGTCTGACTGGATCTGTGAGGGGAATTTCTGCTACACTGGTGAGCAGTCCTGGCCTCATTTCTAGAGGCCCGGAGCTGGGGTACAATGTGAGGAGCTATCTCAGACCTTCATTTCCCCCCATCTCTGGTGGTGGGTGACTTTCTCTTACATCATCCACATGTTTTTCTCTGTTACCTGGAGCAGCCATATCAGAGGCCAGTCCCTATGTGGTGAGTCCCAAAGCATATCTAAACTCTAGCGTGAAGATTTTGCTTTAGATCTAGCTAGCCGTCTCTCTGATGGTAGCCCATAGGCTGCAGTCCTGCTTCTTCAATCTCAAAGCCGAGCGCTAGCACCCCACACCCTCTGCATCTGATGAACTGTACATCAAAGTCAGGCCATAATTTGCACTGCTATCACTCCCTTCAACAGCAGTTACTGTTACTACTACCACGCCTCCCAGTGCTCCAAGTTTTTCAAGTCATATTTTTCATATAGAAGAGTGATGCCCTCATGGCAGAGTCTGTCTGTGGCTCCAACGAAGCATAACAACCTTTAGCTGAAGGACGACACGTCCATGAATTGTTCAGCTATAGTGCCCAATTAACCTTCCGATATCTCCCCTCCCCCCTCCCATTTTCCCCTCACACTCTGTCAAACATGTCACAAACAGAGCTGCTTTCTAATGTGGACATTGGCTCATTAGGCCCCAGCTGAGATCGTTAAATTGTTTCTTTAGGAAAGAAGCAAAAGGGCAGGTTTCTACTTCCTTTGATAGAACGGTTCTAAACGTCTGCCCTGTTGTGAGATGGATAGTGGCTGATGATTCAGTGATTTTTCAGATGCCACTGGGGCCAGACTGGCTTCTCACAAGATTGAGGTTGCTAGGATGGAACAGCAAACAAAGAGCCAGTGCATGGGCGTAGATTTCTGGGGTTGCTCTCCTTTATGGGCCAATCTTCATGTCATCCCTTTGTTCCTTGAAGACAGGCTTTCTAAATCTGGGCACTATTGACACTTGGGGCCAGGATGTCTTTATTGTAAGGACTATTCTGAGATGTGAGTTATGATGGCACACCAGGTGTCTACCCACTAGAAGCCAGCAGCATGTCCTCCAGGATGTAGCAAGTAAATGTGCACCCAGAATGATCAAATGCATCGTGACAAAATCACTTTCAGTTGAAACAAACAAACATTACATTCTCTAGATGCTTGGCTCCCTCCAGCCGTGTCCACAGAGGGAATCAATCAGTAGCTTGCACTATAGGATGCTGGCCATAAAAGCAAGAACGATTAAAGAACTGTTAGGACCAGGCAGACCACATATGTCTGCAGCGGCTTCTTTTCCATCCATTCTTCACCCTTCCTAGTTTTCCTACAATAACTTAGTGTTCATCTGTCATCGTTAACATACAGAAGCCACCACTGCAGGTCAGGTAAATGTCATACGTCCTGGTGTCGACTCTGAAGTCCTTCGCCTTCGCTTTTGTTCCTATGATACCTGTGAAACATCCCTCTTATGTATTCTGTTATCAAAGAATCCTCCATCTACAGAAGTACTCATCCCCATAAGACATTAGTGGTTGTTATACGTGAATGGATGAGTTAAGCCTCTAAAGTTGTACATATTTTGCATTTATAGTATATATATGTTTATATCCGATTTCAATATGTATCACCTAAAGCACTAGTGGGTTGAAGAGTGCAGAAGACCCGTATTTCATTCAGTCTGTAATGAGGATACTTAGGAATTGCCTTGTATGTCCATGTACACACACACACACACACACACACACACACACACACACACACACACAGAGAGAGAGAGAGAGAGAGAGAGAGAGAGAGAGAGAGAGAGAGAGAGAGAGAGAGAGAGTGAGAGAGAGAGGGAGAGAGAGAGAGACAAATGCATCACGTTGGTTTTTTAAGTTAAATGGAATGAGGAGTAGAGTAAATATTATTTTCCTCCAGGTGCTGTAACTGCAAAATTATATGGCCTGCAACACTGAGTATTCAGTGCTGTCTTTGAGGCCCAGGGATTCACTATTAAATATTTGTACTGCCAGAGGAAGAGGCTGGGGTTTTCTCTTGTCTATTTTTCCCTGGAGTCCTGAAAATGGGTGATATATTGTGTGCCACAAAGCCTGCATTGTGAGCCACACCCTCACTCTGCTCAGAGGATGATGGCTATATGGGATTGTTTCCCATGAGCTAAATAACAGTTCCTGGCCTCACAGCCCACAGCTGGCTTCTCCTTCTGAGGTCACTTTTGCTGAGGACGAAGAGTTTGTCAGGGACTATAGCGCCTATGTGCTCCCAGTGCTTCACCTGGCCTGACAAAGCTATGACATTCTGTGTGTACATGCTAGGCTTTGGAGTGATTCAGTCACGGTCTGAAAACAGCGGATTCACTCCCTTGCTAGGAACAAACGGAGAGTGTCTTGACAGTGGTCACATCCTGTGGTAACTCTTTCATGGTCAGGAGGAGTTCAAGTTCTGCTTCTCACAGGGTTTTCATTCTATTATGACCCTAAGCCCTTCTCTACATTTTTTTCTGTTTTAAATATGGAGAAATGGCTTATATTTTAGTTGTGCCAGCTTTTAGCTATATAGTGCAGAGCAAAGTATTCAACCCTTAGGGCTAAAGTGTCTCACATTTTAGATGTGATTGAAAAACAACAAAACACTAAACCAGACCCAGTTTAAGCATAGACATAGAACTGCTCACATCAGTCTATCAGTTTAGAAGTAAGATGCATGCATGCACTTAAGGTGGGACCCTGTGTAACCATAGGCATAATGTTGCTCATCTCAGGCCTCCATTCAGAAGTAGGCTGTGTGCATAGACTCAGATTGGCTTGTCATGTAGGCACCAGGGAAAGAGAATAAACCATGCAGTCCTGGAGCTCATAGTGAGGAGCTGAGGGGGGAAAGGAACAAGCACTTATACCATGTAATCATGGAAGATGCAGCTAATACATAGGGCCAAGGGTCAAGAAGAGATGGATAGTAAGGGACAGGATGGGTCAAGTGAAATGGTGGCCAAAGCTCTGAAAGGGACCAGGTGAACAGGTGTCCAAATAACATGAAGAAAACCATGAAAAAAAATTGGCCTTGAAATCTGCCTAAGAGTAAACACGCTGTGACCAGTGGGATGGAAGAGTCTACACTCATTTATTTTGTGTGACACCAGTATGGGCATTTTCATCTTCAATGTTCATGCTCAAGAACAGCACAATGTTTAACTTTGGGACTGGGCTACATTAGTATCTATTCTGGGATCGTGCAGCCCATGGAGTATGTGCTGGATATCTATCTCTTTTAGGTATTGGAACATCAGGCCAATGCATTCGGAAAGGAATTAAATGTGGAGCAGAGAGAGCTGGAAACTATAAATGATCGTGCTAGCCCATAATCTGAAGCCCTGCTCCTAAGCCCAAGCCTAATATTTCTGGCTAAATTCTCACCAGGTAATCTAAATGATTTAAATTTTCATTTCCTCTATACCTCTAACTAAAAGGATACAGTTGACTAGATTTTCTTAAGTGTGGAATCTTGAAGTAGTTGTCAAAGATGTTTAGAAACTGGTGATGTCACCTCATTTTATTCTCGATGTGGCCTGGGCACAGGTGGCTATGTAGTGGGAAGCCTAGAGGCCTTCCCTTCATTTATCAGACCCCAGAAAGCTAGCTTGTAGTCCCTCCATCACTGTGCTCTAAAATTCAGTGCTCCTGAATTGTATACAACTCATTTATGCTTCAGTGAAATGCAAGAGAAGGGAATACTGGATAATAGATCTTCCAAGTCACACATTCCTACCACAACACTGATATCCTTACTTAAATGCCTTAACATTGATTGTCTGTCAGGTCACTGGGATAATGAAGACAATCCAGAGCTTACTTAGTGCCCTATGAACTTTGACTTGGATCAGGGATTAGCTTGTAGCATGCGACTGGGCAAAAAAGACAAAATAATATGAGGCTGAGAGAGAGAGAGAGAGAGAGAGAGAGAGAGAGAGAGAGAGAGAGAGAGAGAGAGGAGAGGCATGCAAACACAGAGAGAGACAGACACAGACAGCAAACAGGAAGGCAGAGAGAAAGCCACTAATGTTCACATGCATATGTACACAGAAGGGTAGGAAGAGAGAGAGAGAGAGAGAGAGAGAGAGAGAGAGAGAGAGAGAGAGAACAGAGATAGGCACAGAGAGATACATATACAGAAAGACACAGACAAACATACAGGCATACAAACACTGACAGATATTTTTCCCATACTAATTATAGACATGTCATTATTCATATGAATTTTAATTTAATAAATAATTTTAAAAGCTTATAATTGCACAGGAGATGACTTACTGACAGTGCCCCCCCCCCGACACTTATACAAACTCTCTGATATATTGTATTTCTTTGTTTCTGCACTTCTGGAGATTGAACCCAGGGCCATGCACATTCTAGATGCATGCTCTCCCATTGAGATGCAGCCCTAACTCCTGAAATTTCAAATATCAATGAAGGTGAAACATATGCATGTAGAGACAGAAAAGAGACTGAAAAAAAAACTACTCAAAAAAGGTTGACTGTAGATGTAACCAACCGTCTTATTAAATAAGAAACACAGAGCCGATTCAGAGAAGAAAGCCAAGAGGTCAGAGCTAAGAGCCTCACCCTTCCTGATTCAGCGATCCTCTTCAGCCAAGAGAGCTCTCCTAAAGAGACCTACTTCCTGTGTGTATGTCTTTATATAGTCTAGCTGTTCTGCCTTCTCATTGGTTGTAAACCCAAACATGTGACTGCCTCGTCACTGCCTGTATGTACTGCCCTCCAGGTCCTTAAAGGTGTGCGCCACCGCCGCCACGTACTTGCTATGGCTCTAATAGCTCTGACCCCCAGGCAACTTTATTTATTAACATACAATTAAAATCTCATTTCAGTACAAGTAAAATACCACCACAGTTGACATCTTCTAAGATAGCCTCCTTAGATGGGATGAGGAAGATCATTTTTAAAAAGTTCTTAGGAGGGCTTTACATAAAGCAGTAGGCTGGGGATATGTTCTCCGTCAGTCACACTTGGGCTCGGTGGAAGATGACTGGTCCATCAAACATCTTGTCAGAAGAATCTTGGCGTTGCTAAGGGATGTTAGCTGCTGAGCTGCGCTCAAAGCTGTTCTTTTGAATCAGATGTTCATTGTGGTTGAACTCTTCACCATGCCCCTTGGCACGTCTGATTGCTCGGGGACAGCTCCTGTCTTTCCTTCTTCCCTTCCTCTTTCTCTCTTCCTCCTCTTCACCCTCCTCTCAATCGTCCTTCTCCCTTTCCCTTCTCCTCCTCCTGACTCTTCTTCCTCTTCTCTCATCTTCCTCCTGTTCCCTTCTCTTTGCTCTTATTTCCTTTCATAGTTACCCTCAATTCCTCCTCCATCTCTAGCCAAGTGTGTGTGTTTATTGTTGTGAAAACATAGCTGAGATGACAGCTGCTCTCTTCTGCTTCAGTTCAGTAGTGATTTTATCATCAGTCTATAGTCCATAATGTTGTGCAAAAAACCTCAGTGTGCACAAAAAATGTACTAGGAGGATTCCGGTAATGTCTCAAGGCTGTTTGATAGGAACACATTCTCTAAGGTATTCCACATTCAAAACACCTTATACAATGGCTTAACTGATGCTCACAGATGCTTCATAAGACTTCTACCATTATCCATATATTGTCTAAATGGATTATCCAGGGCTACACAAAATCAATAGAAAGAACTAATACAGGGTCTTGTGAGCTCCAGGTCAACGTACAAACCTCCACTTCATGTACCTTCCACTGCACAGCATCCAGTAAGGAACCCCATCTATGTGCACATTGACTTCAGTGTTCTGTGAGGGTGGTGGGGATTGTATGCCCATTAGCATAGTAGCAAAATGATGAGAAGCAACCTGGATACTTCTCACAGATTTCCAAGGGAGAGTGGGCTATCGAGTTTAGAGTTCATGAGATTGGTGTGTTGCCTGCTGCACTAAGAGGGCAAGCAGTTTAGAGTTTATGATTTTGATGGATGAAGTAATAGTTCTTCGATTGCATGAACAAGGATACAAGGAATGTTTTCTAATGAGGCTGATGAGGCATGAAAACATATGACATGGCCTACATGCTATCTTCTATCATGACTTAGGCCCAAAGCCATACGTTCTGTGTACTGCCTCCTCTTTTTCTTTTATTACAGGTGCTACTTGTGGGGATACACATCCACTTCATGCAGCCCATCTACCAGCACAGTGAAGTTCACGAAAAGGACAATCATTTTCATGTGTAGTCCAGCCACAGGCCATCAGTATGGTAATCAGAAAACCCCAGGCCTCAGAGAAACCCACACTACTGGGAATTCAGTCCATGCTTTGCAATGTTCTCATCTGCTTCATTAACTGTTCTTATAGCTGTGCTCAGAGTGACACTTTTATCAAACAGTACAGGCAAGAATTTCCTCACTGACTCCATATTTTCCAGATATATCAGAGATATACTTATATATATATTTGTGGGTATATACATACATATGCACAAGTATGCATATATACATATACAGATAAGTACATATATTTATTACTCCATAGATTTTATGAAGATTAACTAATCCTTATAGATATTTATTGCTGACATATCTGGCAAGTCTGGAGACCTTTGTTTCATTATGTATGTTGGGATACATCACAATACTGTTCTGGAATTTGGAACATTATTTTCGGGGTTATGTAAACAGGTTAAGGATTCTAGAAACTTGATTATAACCGTGTTTAGTAACCAGCAACTAAACAAATAATATATATTAATTAAATATAGTTCATCATGTGAATGCTTGTTTAAAATATTTCCTTAGATCAATGCATCCATAAAAGTAAGTTATAAGCCACATATGTAAATTTAAATTTTCTCATATGTCCATTTAAATAAACATAAAAGTAATAGCTATAATTATTTTAACAATATATTTAACCTATTGTATCTAGAATATTAACCTTTCAAAATGTAATCACTATAAAATTTGAGATATTTAAAATTTTTTGAAATAAAAAATGGTTTAACGTAAATGCATAAGCAATCAAACTGCATCCTTTCTCCCTTCTTTTTCTTTCTTTCTTTCTTTCTTTCTTTCTTTCTTTCTTTCTTTCTTTCTTTCATTTATTTCTCTCTTTTCTTTCATTTTGTGCTTGGGATTGAACCAAGGCCATTTTACTCACTAAACACACACTCTGCGGCTGAGTTATACCCCAGTGTCAGAACACAGTCAAAAGCATGACACACGATGAGCAAGGCCAAAGCGAACTGTGAGACAGGTTCCAGGAGAAAAGACAGGGGGCCTTTACCTCAGATGCATTTTGTTCCCTGGATTGTTCTTGGGTGTGATTTCCTGCCTCCTGTGATAAACATTTCCTTCAACTTATAAGACATGTTTATTCTTGGTGAATGTCAGAACATAGCCATAGAACCCAATCTGGTGAAAGGGTATGCTGAGTGCTGTCCTCAGTGTACCCCGATCTGGATATGGCCTTCTGCTTTCTTTCATGCTTTCCTAGATGTAATCTATTGTTCTGTCATGAGAAAGTTCTGGGAAAGGGATGCTCTGTTAATATTTACTATGTGCTGACTGACGTTTATTTACACGTTTTTCTGATCATGTTTCTATGAACTCTAACAACCTTTCTTGGACCCACCTCTCATCCCCTCCTCTACAAGGATAAGTTCTCCCGTGGGGAGGACAGACAGCAAAGCCTGGTACATTCAGTTGAGGCAGGACCCAGCTCCTCCCCGCAGTAGAAAAGAGGGAAGAGGGATTTTATAAGCAAAGGGGGTCAAGATCATGATGGGGAACTCTACAGAAACAACTGAACCAAGCTGGTAGGAACTCACGAACTTTAGACCGACAGCTGTGGGACCTGCATGGGACCAGACTAGACCTTCTGCATACAGGAGACAGTTGTGTAGCTGGGTCTGTTTATGGGTCCCCTGGCAGTGTGATCAGGATCTATCCCTGGTGCATGAGCTGGCTTTCTGGATCCTATTACCTATGGTGGGACACCTTGCTCACCTAATGTCTTTCTAATAAATAAAATAAAATAAATTTAACTTTAGTACCATAGAATCATTTGAGGATGTTTTATTGTAAAAGTCTCTGCTTTATATATATATAAAAAAAAATGAAGCTCAAGAAAGCTGAGAAGTTCAAAGTCAGCTTCTGGTAGATTCATCCAGCCCATGGATGGAGACCTAAGTTCAAACACTGCAGGCTTCTCTTTGTGTTACACTTTTCTCAGTGTTTCAAGTCCTCTATACCCTCCCCTGTGTTTCTTGCACACATGGAACTACAGGTAAGGTTTGATGCCTCCTGGTATTGGGAACATTGACGTCTCTTTTGATCAAATAGCACAGATGATAAGGAGCTGAGCCACATGTCTACTAGAGTTTTGTCTTGTCAACCTGGCAGCTGCAATAATCACGTCAGTATGGATTCTAGATTCATATGTAAGTTGCATGCATATCTTGTTAGAAAAACAAACCAAGACAATAAAAACAATCCCAGTAGTGACTCCTATTCTCCAGGAAGTACCATGTCCTGAGTTTACACCATGGCACTTTTCTAGATGATTCCCTTGAATTAATTTGTTTAATCCTCACAAGGATATGGTGGAAAATATCATTAATGTTGCTATTCGATGTATAAGGGGAGGGCACATGGTACATAAGAAACTACCATAGAAGAATTAGAATTTAAATCCAAGCAATATTGATTATCTGTCAAGACCATGTATAGCCCCCCGCCCCCCAAAAAAAAGATAAATGTATTAGTTCCAAGTGACTTAAAATTACATTTTTGTTTATTTGTGTGTAGGTGGAGGTAGACTATGTGTATTTGTGGGTTCACACATGCTCCCACATGCCCACAGCGTGTGTGTGTGAATGTGTGTGTGTGTGTGTGTGTGTGTGTGTGTGTGTGTGTGTGCGCGTGTGTGTCAGAGGACAATTTGCAGAGGTTGGTTCTCTCCTTCTACCATGTGAGTCCTGAGGATAACACTCAGATCATCAGCTTTGGTGAGTGCATTTATTTGCTGGCCATCTTGCAGGCCCCAAAGTGAATTTTAAGTATAAATATATGAGGTTGGGAATATGGCTTAGTGGGTAAAGTACTTCATGTACAAGCATAATAACCTGAGTTAAGAAGCCTAGAACCCATGTAGAAGCCAGTCACAGAAGCACAACTTACCAAACTCTCGCCTCCACATGCGTCTGTCTACACGTGTGCACATAAACACATATTCCCTTGCCCCATTGCACCTCCTATATAAATAGTAAAGTAACACAGACACTGGGCCTGGCTAGTTTGTCACTGACTGGAGTCAGGTCTTAAGCACCTATTCCTGACCGAGGGCCTTGGTGGAGCAGACTCAACACAAGCAAGGGCTCAGCCCTGCTCACAGGAAGTAGGTATTGGACCTTCTTTAGGGTCATTGAATCTGAAGAGCTTAACTAGTGGTGTCACCTATGTCTTCCCAGTTACTAGCCAGAGCCCTGAGACTGACTTCTCAACGGTGGTGGGAAACGCTCTTGGCTCTATGTGGACACCACACCCAAGTCTCCATTCCTCTTTCATAACAGACCATCTTCATGAGTTCTCCAAGTGCTCTAGTGTCCAGGTGCTGCCTTCCTTATATGTCAGTTGGAAATGCTCACTCTCTTGCTCTCTCTCTCTCCCACCCCTCAATCTCTTGCCCCTGCTTTCGCTCTCTTTCGCTCTCTCACCCTCTCCCTCTCCCTCTCCCTCTCCCTCTCTCTCTCTCTCTCTCTCTCTCTCTCTCTCTCTCACTCGCTCTCTCTCTCTCACTCCTTTCTCTTTCTCTCCCACTCATAATGACCATTTATCCTGAGATCAGCCTCCTCAAGAGTGAAAGAGAAGTTCAGAGGCTTTATTTAAATAAACGTTCAAAGCCACCATATCATATTTTGTTTAATTTGTAGGGTGTCATCAGGGGACTCACAAATCTATACTGTCTCATTATATTGTCAAGTGCATGAGAGCTAGGTAGAAATTACACTCAAGTGATTTGTTGGTACGGTTGGAATAAAATGAAGTGAGAATGGTCATCTCTGCAAGTTCAGTCAGTGATGCACACCTGTGCCCTGTGTATTCACATGCAGTGCTGCTCAGGAGCACATGCTATTTGTAGTTATCCAACATTTGTTGCATTTCCTTATAACCACACCCTCTTTTTCTGTGAAAGAACATGGTGATAAGTTTCATGATGTTGGGAGATAAAATGAGTCTTGTTCCAACTTTTGCAAACGTTCACAAATTATCATCCATTGAGATCTGAAATTCTCCTTTCATGACTGATTGATTTTCCTATCTTAAGTAACCAACACAGACATTTTTGTGTGATAAAACTAAACAATGAATTTGCTCAGGGTTCCACAGCTTCCTGGACACAAGCTAAGGGCTCTATGTGTGTGCATGTGCATGTTCATGTGCTTGTGTGTGTGCCTGCATGAGGGTATGCGATGTGTAGTGTATGTGTGCATGCATATGAGTGCACATTTGCATAATTGTGCATAGGTGTGCATGTATGTCCTATCATGCATGTATGTGTGTGTGTGCATATGTGTGCACATTTTTGCATGTGCACATGCTTTGGTATGTGTATGGATGTTTCTGTCTGTGTGTACTGTATGTATGTGTGCATGCACTTGTTTGTTTGCATTTGTACATATCTGTGCACTTGTGTGTGCATGTGTGTATGTGTGCATGCATGCATGTATTTGTGTGTGTGCTCACATCACATTTCATAAGAATGAACATTGCTCTTGTTTTATTCTATTTAACCTTCAAATATTTCAAAGAGAAGCAATCCCGTAGTAGTCAACACCAGTACGAATGAGCTATCAGCTTCAAAGTTAGAAAGGGAGATGGCATCAGGCATTATGAATTGTAAGAAACAGACAATAACAAAAACTATGAAAAGTGGAAGGAAGCAGGGTTAAAAATGAGCACTTTCAGGGACGGAGGGAGCACAAGATCTGCCTAATTTTCACTGTTCTGTGGAGCAGGGTTGCTTTGGGAAATAGGCCAATCGTATAACTGCCTGCCAGGACCAGTGTGTTATCCAGGTGCTTGTTATCTGTGAAGCTCCGTGTTAGCCATTTGCTTTATTCTTATCTCTTTTTTTCTGTGAGGAAGATAAATAATTACACTCTCATCCAAGTAGGTGGTGCCGTCTGTGAAAACGTTCTGCTCTGGTGACTATGGTCTTGGTGTTTTTTAAAAAGAATTTTCTATCAGAGGAGACTGCGAGTTGTCACAAAGAGGAATTCTTTACCTCCTTGAGTGCTCGCTGCTGTTTTGAATGGGCCTCTGCTTGGTTTGGTTCGCAGAACTGAAGGTGGTCAGGCATGAATGATGTACTGTTCAGCTTAGTGGGGAGCATGGCTTAAATAACTCCATTCAGCACATTAGCCCAATACTGAAAGACTTGCATATTTTTAATAAGATGAGAAGCTATTTGGTGGGTACTCTTACCTAAGACTTCCACTGGTAGAAGAGGTGTCCCAGACCCTATTGTTCTCTTGATTGTCACAAACTGGACTAGAGAATGATGTTTTAGAATGGTGTCTTTTAGCTTCAGTATAACTGGGGTTGAGTAGCTTGTGGAATCTTCTAATTCAAAGAAAGAATAAGAACTGCAGGATATACTTTATGTTTGGGATCTGTAGCTCAAGTCCTATTTGTCACCTAAAGAAATAAACTCCCCAAATTTGAGTTACTGAGAAAGCCAGCGAGCTGATGCTTGAATCCTTCTTCCTTCAGCTCCCCTCATTGTCCCTCCTCCATTCACCCCAAGCTTCTCTCCTCCCTCTCTCCATCTTTTCCTATTCCCCTTTCACATCCTTTCTCCTCCATTTATGTGTTTTTAATGCCATGAGGAGTTTCATTTTTATACCTTTTTCAATTTCATACTTACAAAAATCTCCAATTTTATTAGCAGAATATCAAAAACTCTGGCTTTGTGCACACCTACATAATGGCCGTTCTTCTGATATATAAAATGTTCTCTTCTCAGAAGAAAAAATCCTCACACAGAAAAGGCAATGGAATATCTAATCTCCCTTCACTTTCTAATTATTGTGTTTCCTAATTCCAATAACATTAACCTTCAGAGTTCATAGTGCAATCTAGTTCTATTTCAGTGTTCATCATTTTAGTAAGCAAACCAGTTTTTTTTTATCTAAAATCATATTAAAACTGTCCATCTTATAGGATTAAGGATTAAACACTACAAGAAAAGTCATATTAAATATTGATTATTTTGAGTGAAACATAAAACACTGTTCAAGTGTCTTAAATACTCGGATTGTTCATCTAAAAGATTGAATGGTACATTTCAATTTTCTGATGGCTCCATCAGTCTATGTTTTTATAGTTCACACAGTGCCAACTCTTGCATTTGGTTCTGTGAGAGAAACCACCATTTAGTCTTGGAAGGCCAGAGTACTCAGTGGATTTGCAGTTCCCTTCTTTCATCCTTCAAATGATGTCTACAGTGGTTAGTTCACACAGAAGCACAGTAAACTAATGGATATCCAAATATGAAAGAACTTTAAAAGTTGTTTTTTTTTTTAAGTTTTGAACAAAAAAGAAGTGGATATTTGCTAACTTTACTTGCAGTAAGATTCAAGCCTGCAAAAAAAAAATACCCAGTTGTACATAGTTACCTTCCCAGGATTTCAGAAAACAGCATGCCGTGGTTACAAGCGATGGATTAGACAACCAGCTGGGATAAGAAGAAGAAGCAAAGGAGCAGGGTGAAGAAAGTGGGCATCAGTGAGGATGGGAGTAAAAAGAGGTGATTATAGATTTCAAGACCTGTCCAAACAAATGATACAGATACATCACCAACATCATAGATAGATTCAAAAAATGGTGCAAATAAACATAACAATACCTGTGAGAATATTTGTATTCCTAGAACATAGTTAGAGCCAGGCAGCAGGAAATAGAATGGACTGTAGACATCAACCGAAATTTTCATACCTAACAGGATGCCATTCAGTTTTGCTATTCCACTCTCATATCCTGTGGGCCCCTCCATTTCCTTTATAAAACTTGATAAATTCCTGAGGTCTTATAATTTTCTAAGCATTTCTGACCTCATCAGTCCCCTTCAGCCATTCCAGGCAGTACTGTTTTTCTGTCCTTCAATGGACCTCTTTCCTACGCTCTCTACAAGGTATCACCATAGAGCCTAGCCTCTTGATGCATCTGGCCATCAAAGACACACAAACCCCCCCTGAGATTTTGCTGAACATTTCAGGTAATAAAAGTGCTGGAAGCAAAAAAATGGTAACCTGTACTGAATGTAACACAGCTATTCTATGCTGCTTTGGGGATGTCCCACTGTTCGGAATTCTGGTTGTCTTTAGTGTAAACAAAGCTCCCTTTCTTTGTCAAAACCTCTCCCTACTCATTTCCTTTCCTACCTCCACCAAAGAGATGCTGTCCTGTAATAAGAATGCAGATGGTATCTTCGTGAGGTCTGTGGTCAGGCTTCCCATTATCAAATAAAGCCGAGTACTGTGTTTGGAGAAGCTGATCAATAACAGTATTAGCTGAGTAAACAGTGTTGAGTTGGGGAAATCATTCTTGAGTTTACTTTTGCAGTCTCTACAACTGCACACAATTATAGAATCAGCAACTGCTAGGATGCTCATTGTTTGAATATTTCTACTCCAACACATGCGTATCCACCTAGAGATGTCTTTAAACTACTTCGATGCACCACGAAGTGCAAGAAAGGAAAATACTACTTACCTGGAGGGAACATAGCAGTAATTTAAATACACATTTTCTTTCAACTAAATCTTTAGGCCAAAATGCTGACAGACTTTTACATCTTGAACTTTTACAAGACGAATATATAGATAGGATGCTACCGAAACCAAAAATGAATATGTGTAAGAAATATCTATAATTTTACTATTATTTAATTTTTTAAAATTACTTTATCATGTTGGGTTATATCCTCAAAAGCAAATAGACACTACACAGAATTACAAATTATTTGAAATCTAGAAACCTGAATACGCAAATTTCTGACAGTTCTGTGAAATTTTTATATTTCAGTTTTCTTTTCTTCAAGTGGCTTCCAGGGAAGCAGTCTAGTTGTGGAATGTGTGAGTAAGGTAGAGAACCCAGGGCATTTAGCAAACACTGTCCACACACTTAAAGACCTTTATGCTTGGCAAATATGTGACAGTGAATGACTGTGGTTTCTGGATGCTGCTTCTTGACCCAGAAAGTATGAAGGCATAGATCATTCTATCTGCACCGTGTGCCAAGTAGTGCCAGCTGTTTACACCTGTCCTTTAGCTGTGGTTGGCTTGGTTATGAAGGATAACAGAGAAATGAATTCTGGGAAATTGATTCTGGGAAGCAACCTCAGCTGAACTGTTAAATAATGATGATAATAATAATAATAATAATAATAACAACAACAACAACAACAAATAATAATAATAATAATAATAAACCACAATAGCTCTAGGCTACCTTGTGTATACTGTATAGGGCCATGAAAATCATGGGCTTTTTTAGGTGCAAATGGAACTCAGAGCATCTAAATTGCTTATATCTTTGACACATCTTAGAAATACTCAATATGGCTGCCAGCAACCTTAAAATTTTAAGGAAATACACAAACCTATGCTGTGTCTCCCAGAGCTGGCACTAGGTATTGGTTACTAAGAGAGCTTGAACTACATCAACTTGACTTCTAATAAGGCTGTGCCTGCTTGCAATGGTTCTGAATGTGTGTTGCACATTCGTGTGTGTGTGTGTGTGTGTGTGTGTGTGTGTGTATTTACATATGTGTGCAACTACATGTGGGTATCAGAGGATAGCCTTATGTGTCTTTATTCCATTACCATCTACTTTTGTTCTAGTTGTGTGTGCTTGTGTGTCGGCTCATGTGCACATTTGTGAATGAGTGTGTGTGTGTGTGTGTGTGTGTGTGTGCACATTCATGAATGAGTGTGTGTCTCTGTGTGTATATCTTTGTCTGTATGTGTTTCTCTTTTGAGACAAGGTCTTTCATTGCCCTGGAACTCACTGAGTAGGCAAAGATGGCTGGCAAGCAAGACATGGAGACTCATCTTTGTCAGCCTGCCCTGAGACTGAAGGTGTAGGTCGTAATAGCCAGAGGACTGAACATAAATTCTAGGGATCAAACTGAGATCTCCGTCTTCCAAAGTGAGCACTTTCCCGGCTGGGAAGGACTCTATAACAGCGTCTACTTATACAGGAGGACAAGTGCTTAGACTTTCTGTGCAAAAACCATTATATTTCACAATTATGAATACTTCTATGTATTTGCTTAATTCTATATTGTATCTAGTTCTGGATTTGTACAAATGTCACTCTAAAATTGATAAGCATTTAAGAGAAAGCCAAAAATTCACAACACTTAACTTACCTTAAAGGGTTAAGGCACTAGTTCTGTTCCCAAAAGCAGAGTCCCCGTGACCCAATTCTTTTACTACTGCTTCCACACTTTGAATTGCCACACGGGATTGATGTCAACATGAATTTTGGAGGAACATCAACATTCAAACCACTGCAAACCTAATCTCCAGGGGCCTTTGTCCCACAAATTGATTCATTCAGTTCATGTGCTATCAATGGATGTGCTAGTTAATGAACGTTGCATGCTCTCTGTAATTTTTCAGTTCGCTTTCTTTTTGACATCATTTTTAGCATTGCTGTTGAATATATGCATGAAACACGATTCTCATGTCAAATTTTGTGGATATGAATTTAATATGTTTTTCTCTCTCTGCTTTCTTAACGTGACTTTCAGAATTTTGTAGAATATTCTCCCACCCGAAAGGTCATCTTGGTACAGGATCCACTAATTGAGCTGGTACAAGCTCAGTAAGAAAGTTGACCTGAAAACCTATCCAAAATAATTTAATCTTTTATCCTAAAGGAAAAATTATAACTCATGTTTCACTTTAAATCCCCTCATGACTGTACTCCCTCTCCCCTCCACCATACCTAGTCTTATCTGCCTGTACTGACCCAGCCTTGTATATTTGATCTAGTCCTGGAAATGTCCTGTGTGACTTATCAGCTCTAAGTCTTTATACTTTCTGATCTCCCTGTCTGGGACATCTCACTGTGAGTGGCCACTCATTTCCTAGGTATGATATCAGCTTCTGACTACTCTGAGAAGCTTTTCTAGACATCCAAACTTGTTCTTTGTATCTATGCTGTGCTTGAATGAGCATCTCAACATTCTTTAACGGTATGTAGAAATTATCATTTATGTTATGGCCATGATGGTGCCTTTCTTCTCACAGAATGTAAAAGCCAGGACTCTGTATAACTCATTTTATCCTAGTCTACCTTCTTTACCAGAGTGCCACTGTCTTCTAACCTTTGAACACATGAAATGCAAAGGTTAAGCTATGAAAACTCTAATTTTTAGGGCAAAGGGATGCAGCAAAGTCAAATGATAAATGCAAATTACAGCATTGCTGATGCACATTAAACTAGAGATCAGTCCTGAAGAAATCTTTCAGCAGTTAGAGGTCAGGGAATATAAACCTATCAATCTGCAAACATGCAAATTTAATAAGATTTTTTTTGTAAATATCCATATTAAACAAAAACAGAATATAACCCATAAGAAATACCCAATTAGCAGTTATTCAAGTAGAGCCCTTACAATAGAATGGACCAATGGGCAGCTGTGTAGCAGGAACAAAGCAGAAGTCTTCCTTGCTTTGCTTCTGCATGTGTGCTACACAGTCCTCATGCCGTTCTAGGTTGTACCTGTTTAACTCATGAACCATTGCCTGATAGGGAGGATTCAATTTTTATCATGTCTTAGTTTTCTTCTTTGTTTTTCCGTGTTGGGCATTGAGCCTAGGGCCTTGCCCAGACTCAGCAAGTGCTCTACTATTGAACTACACCGCTAAGCTCACCTTTTTACTAGCAGTATTTTTTTCCCTCAAACATGTCTGAGTATTAAGTATATCTACAAACAAAGTTCTAAAATCAAGACGACAGGAGTACAAACCTTCCTGTCCTTCTCCTGAAGCACATGTAGCTTTCATTTTTGGGTGGCTTGTGTCACTGTCTCTCTGGCTATGATTCGAGCTTCATTCCTTTACTGATTTGATTTCTGTAGGGTTTTGAAACGTTGTTAATGTCGTTTACCTGAATCCTCATTTCTAAACCACATACATTTTAGTTCATACTGACAGCCTCCACTCAATCAGCTACCTTACCCCTCTCCAGCTTGCCTTGCTGTTCCGTTACTGATTTATTGGTGGCATTGCCAGTCTTGCTAATTTGAATTGTGTTCTGTGAAGCAGGAAGAATTCTGTCCCTGGGTCCTTCCTCACACAGCCATGCCAGACACCTGGCAGAGTGACAATAAAGAGGAGAAGAGATTAGTCTGTCTCTTGGGGAGAAAGCATTCCACTGGGAAAAAGCAAAAGGCATTCCACAAAAATTCAAAGACATAAATACTTCTGTAAATATTTGCATGTGTTCACAGTGATTATTTGACCGACTGATTTATTATCAGTCATTCCATCAGAATGTAATGTGGGCAAAAACACAGGATTAATTCAAAAGCACTTTGGACTCGGAAAAAAAAATTGACTTAGACTATATATGTTGTCCAAACATAGGCAAGTCATGTGGAAACCCTAGGTTACATGTCTGTCATTTGTATCAGAAAAAAATGTTTATTTATTCATTTATTAATTACTTATTTTGTGTTACTGAAGTTGAATTTGATCCTTGTACGTGTCCATGCTATGTAAGTATTCTCCACCATTGAAATATATCCACAGCCCTCTTTTTAGAATTAATTTGAGGCCAGGTCTCACAAAGTTGTTCAGACTGGCCTTTGAACTCACAGCCCAGGCAGGTCTTAAACTTATAATTCTGCATCAGCCTTTTATCATCTCAGAAAATTTTGTTATCTTAGGTTCCTAGAATAGTTCTGAATCTCTCTATTCAGTGAAAAAGCAATCTTCCCACTTTAAAAATACATATGCATTAGAATTTAAGCATGCATTTCTATGTTTATCCATCAATAGTATTTATAAGACAAATTCATAGTGGAATAGTTTAGGTCAAAAATGTCAATGAATTTAATGAGTATATTCATTATCTTATTAAGATCTTGTAAATATTGACTTTGAGAAGCACTAGTTAATATATATAAAAAAAAACTATCCCTCACAAATCAAGTCATTTTCAGCACAATATTAAAATGAGTTAGCCCTAGACACTAATATTATGTTTCTGTAGATTGAGTTGCACCTTCTTTCATATTGCAAGACTTCTACAAAGATGAGCTGTGCTTGTGTGACCCCAAAGTGCACACACACGTCTATTTAATGTACTGGAGTTAGCAAGTGCCACCCTCCAAAATAAACTGAAAAAGCTTTCAAAATGACAAGTACTAGGTAGATACATCCTTGAAGATTAATGATCTCTTAGAACTCTTCAGTTTTCAAATATACAGTTGCACGGAAACTAAAGTCACTCCTTTGGGCCTGCATAATGGACACTGAGCACAAGAATTTCACCTTCATGTATTTGGCTTGAATCTATATCCAGCTCAAGACTGACTGAAAGTCATTAGCCTCTGTCACCCTCCTGGTGACTTATAGAATGATTTACTTTTCTTCGTTAAGTTCTGACTATAGCCATAAACAACAACCAAACCTAACCCCCACATCTGATGCTCACTGGAGATGATGGAACCTGAAGAGAAAGGTCTGAGATTAGATTGGTTTTGTAAATCAAATTAGCATCTCCCTAGCCAACTGTGTAAGCTGTGTTGAGACTATTTAAGCCTTTTCTAGAAGAAAGTGACTTCAAGTTGTTCTCTGGACATCTTCCATTAGCATATCTCGGTAAAGGCAAGCCATGACTGACTTCTAGCCATTGTAGCACACATCTCCCCCCAATATGTGCTTCATACATAGAGAATTTGATGAGGGTATAGGAACCTAGTAATCTACAGGAAAGGTTCAATTTATTTTTCTTCCTTTTGTTTTATATCTCACAGACTACAGAATAAGAAGTGAGATTTCATAGTATGTGTCATTTTTTTATCTGTGGGGACAAAAATATGTTGAAATCAGATTATTGTCTTATCTGCAGAGCTAAAAAAAATAAAAAATAAACAAAAAAACACGGTGTAGTTGCAAAACATCCTTCTATAAAGGTTTCTGTTGCCTGAACTTTCCAATCCAGCTCTGCCTCTGTCTTTCAGATAACAATACCTTGGAATTCTGTTTGCCTACATTTAAGGTGGCCTGGATTTCTTAGCCTCTTTTGACAATAATGGATTCTAGAGTTTGCAGGTTTTCTATTTTCTAAAATGCCTTCAAGAGTCCTGGGTTCATCTGCAATCTGAAGCTCCTGAAAAGTCATTGCTGCTTTAATGGATATCTATTAGATCACTTGGAAGTAATTCAGTAAGAGGCATAGAAATTCCACATGTGAATAGTGTGACTTAGTGGCTGTGACAGAAAAGAACAACAAAATAAGTGCTAGAACTAGAGGTTAAAAGGGGAAATGAATCCTCACATTTAGTCTCAAAAGTTTGTTTTAATGTCAGAAATACAAGTAATACTTATGAATGTCAAGTAAGGAAATGGGTTTTTCTTTTCTTTTCTTTTTCTTTCTTTCTTTCTTTTTTTTTTTTTTTGGCTTTTAGAGACAAGGTTTCTCTGAGAACACAGGTAACTCTTATATGCTAGTCAATATTGCAGGATTTAGAATCACCTGGGAGACATCTTTTTGTCATCTCTGTAAGGCAATTTGTAGACTGGGTTAATTAAGGAGGGGGAACAAACCTCAAATAAGAGTGTCACCATTTTGCTATCTGCGTCCTGGGCTACATGAAAAGCGCAATGCAAGCTGAGCACCAGTACTCACTGATCTCTTCTTCCTGACTACAGATACAGTGTGATTACTCTCCTCATAGTCCCAATGATGTGCCTTCCCTGTGGTGATGGACTGGACTATCCAACTTTTAGCCAAGGAAACTCCTCTGGCATCAAGTTTATTTAGTCAGTTCCCTTGCCATAGCTAGAAAAATGTCACTTACATGCTAGCATATGTGCAGTGATTACTGTAGTGCCAACAGAATCCCCATCTTTTACGATCCCTCTTGCAAGTCACTGAAGATGGAGGTGGTAAGCTACCTTCTATCTAGGCAGGATGTCTGTGGGCTCATACCAAGGCTGGAAAGACTACAGTAAAGATGGTCCACAAGACAAAGTCAGAATGGTGAGGTGCAGCCATCCGGACTGACGATTCTGGTGAACATCTGCCTGAAGAGAAGAGGACTTCTGTCTCTTCCTGAGTGACATTTCTGGGAGATTTTCTTAGAGAAGTGACATACATCATGCTTTGTCTAATTAACCCCGAGAAGTCAGGTTTAATACAGTATTCAGTTCTGTAATTTCCTTATCCCCTTATCTTCTCCTCCATCCTAATCCTTTTGTCATTCAATCCTATTTTATTCTAGATTGATATCAATTGAATCAATTTCCCTGGATATCTTAATGACATTTGCTCTGAGAAAGAAATATTAGCTCTTGATGTCCCTGATGTATTAGATTTTTGAGTTATCACAACAAAAATCCCACATACCAAGCAGTTAACCTAGCAGAGATTTACATTCCTACATTTATGAGGCTTAGAAGTTAGAGTTAAAGACACCAGTTCCTCTAATTCAGAAGGTTCTAGGAACTGACCAATACTTATTCCTTGTCAGTCCTAACCTAGTTGTCATGTAGTGCCAGGTTTCATTCTGTACTTAGAAGTTCTGTTTTACCACTCTCTTCTTTTCTTTTCTCTTTTCTTGTCTTCCCTTTCCTTTCCTTTATTGCATTGCTGGGAATTGCTGGGACACAGAGTCATGCATATGCTAGACAACTATGCTACCAGTGAGCTACATCTCAGTGGCCTTTATGCTTTTCTATTTCCAAATCTACCTCTCCTTGTCAGATCACCAGCTATATTTAACTAAGGAGTTACTCTACTCCCATATGACCTTATGTCAATGAGCTTTACAAGGATCCTATTTCCAAATTAAATAACACTTACAGGTCAGAACTAAATGTGAATATTTTGGGGGAAACTAATAAAACAAGTACACTGGCTGAGGACCATGTAGAGGAATACTTCATAATGACTTCTGTTTTACATATGCATTGCATCTCAGTGATTTTCATGGTCCTCATTCTGTGAAATAATTTTATACATAGTAAATAATTATTGAAGAATAAAAAGCAAAGTCAGAGAGAACACTGATAATCATTTGGGGGCTGTCTCCTTTGGCTGCACTCTTGTGCATCCATGTTCAGCTTTGCAATAACTCAGACTTGAGGGCAGAATGTGCCTACGTTCCAATGCCTTGGTACTCTGGGTACCCCATTATGTTTCTGACATCCTGTCACCTGGCAGTATGTTCATGAACCTTTCAATACTTGAACCTTGAGGTAATGCTTTCATGTTCAAGTTTAAAGGATGAAGGAATTGATGTTCAACAGTGTCATTGAGAGACTGGTCCTTAAATGGATGTTAGCACAATGTTTGTATTGATAGTAAAAGTAAGAGATAGTTGATCCAAAAAGCCATTTATCAATTTAGTGTCAGCTATTTAGCCAATTTCTACTGTTGTTTTCACAAAGGTCTACGTAGTATAAGTCTAAACTTTAAAATAACCTTGTAGGAAGAAGTTGTCATATGTTGCCCATGCATGCCACTCTCTAAAGATCCCATCTGGTCCCTTTGAGGCAAACAGACTTGCATTGTATTCTTCCTTCCAGTGAAGAAAAGCTAAAGCTCAGGAGACTGTGTGGCAACATCAGAATGGAAAAGAAGGATATGCAAGGAGAGAGAGAGAGAGAGAGAGAGAGAGAGAGAGAGAGAGAGAGACAGAGAGACAGAGAGACAGAGAGAGAGAGAGAGCATAACAGCATGATAGCTCTGTCTTTATCCCTGTTCCTCCCAACCTCCTTCCCATTATCAGGAATTTCTGAATCACTGAAGTTTATTTTTAGAATGTTTACTTAGCCTGAACAAGTTACTGCTCACATCTTCATCTAACTTGGCCATGCTTTGGTTTGTTTAGGAAATACTAAGTTTTTGGTGTTACATTCCTTTTAGCATGATTTTATTTCTCAGTCTTTTCCTTTAAATCAAATCTTAAACACAAGCAAAACTGAAGAACAATAAAGGCTTGGACAGAGTATCAGATCCCAGGATGTCAGCTTGGTTTTTAGTCCTATGTAGTTGGAGGTGACCTGCAGCCCTCCCAGCACATGCAGGTGTACTGTGCCAGTGTGGAATACAGCAAATGCCAACTCTGAAACTTCAGTATTGGGATTGGAGAAATGTGCAAAGCTCTGAAAGAAAGGGTGTAGAAACAAATTGGTCATTCTGGTTGCATTGCTAATTAGATTTTTCCCAACACACTGATGGCTTTGGGCCTATTGATGTTTACTGTGACACTTACATGTTCAGTACATTATTGATTCTGATGTCAAGCCCTGTGCTTAGATGCTGTTTTTGTGTGATGGAAAAACTGCCAAAGAATACCAATTGAACCATTTAAACACATACACATACTCACAGGTGCACATACATTCACATACACATACTCCCATCTCAGAATGCCAACAAACA
Organism: Peromyscus eremicus; assembly: GCF_949786415.1. Taxonomy (NCBI): domain Eukaryota; kingdom Metazoa; phylum Chordata; class Mammalia; order Rodentia; family Cricetidae; genus Peromyscus; species Peromyscus eremicus. The sequence continues at coordinate 19,909,602 of NC_081435.1, forward strand.
CTAATTTTAGTGCACGCTTAATCAGAGACCACCCTCAACCTTGCCAGAGTAAAACAATAATGGTTAAATGTTGCTAAATAGTTTGTATTGAGCATAAAGTGTTCTTTGAAGATTCATTATTCTCTAGCACCTGAATCAGGTGTAATTCACAGCTGCCAAAAAGGCTACATGATTTGATAATACCCAAGATGGTTGGTAACAAGATCATGAACAATCACAAACTAGAATGCTAACCCTGGAGGAAAACATCAATCATCTCTTCATATATTAAAGAAAATAAAATGAATTTAATGGAATTGAATTAGGTGTAAAAAAAGAAAGTTTGGAAGATGTCTAGTTATTTCAAAGTAGCTCATGAACATTGATAAGAAAATTTCACAAACATTGTTTCAAATAATCGAAATAAAATGTCTTGGTTATAATAACCACTCTTAATATTCTGTGATTATTTGGAAGTTTGGAAGCATAGGCTAAACTTTCCCAAAGCTGTTTATAACCATCATACCTCGTGTTTTCACAGGTTCATGAAAACCATTTAAAATTCTTTTAACCGCAGCCTCAATGTCTATCATTTATTTTCTGTTAAATAGTGAATGTCCTTGTCCTAGTTAGCTTTAACTACCAGTATGGCACAGCCTACAGTCACCTGACAATGGAGTCTCTTCTGGGAGACTGCACAGATCAGCTTGGCCTGTGGGCATGTCTTTGGGGGAGTGCCTTGATTATTAATTGGCGAAGAAGTGTTCAGTCCTCTGTGGGTGACACCATTCCCTGAGCAGGTAGTATGGACTGTATAAGAAAACTAGCTAAGCACAGATCTGCCTGTAAGGCAGCAAGTAGCCTCTTCCATGGTTTATGTTTCAAGTTTCTTCTTGAGTTACTGCCCTGAATCCCCTTGAAGATGGGCTATACATGGAAGGTGAAATAAGCCAGTTCTTTCCTTAAATTGCTCTTGCCTAGAGAGTGTTTTATCACAGCAATAGAATAAAACTAGAAAAGCTCACTTAACAACCTCCCACACCCGCAGGCTCTTATCCTTGCTCTCTCTTTCCTCCCCTCCATCTTATTCCCACTGCTTCCCTGTGTAATTGCTTCATCCTCTTTACACTCTTTTGTTTTTTGATGTACGGAGAATTGAGTTTAGGCTAGAGTTCTAATACTAAACTATGCTCCCCAGTCCTTTCCTCCTTGCCTGGGAAACTATAAGTAATAAACCCTGTTGCTGTCACTCACCCATCCACTGACCTTTACTGATGCTTATAAACTAAACCATCTAACATGCTGTTTTAGAAATTTTACTTTCTGTGATTCAGTTTTTAGCTCATTCACCTTTTCTGATATAGATGCATCCTACATACATAATGTCATTTTAACCGAAAAGCTAGCTCTGTCTTTAGTGTAAAATCAACAAGAATGAGGGGCTGGAGTCACAGCTTAGTGGCATAGGCCTCCCTAGCACAGAATGGCCTGTACTTGACATCAAGCCTTGAAAAATAGTAAAGAATAAAAGTAAACAGAAATAGAAAGAAAAGTAAAATTGGTCAGCAAATGTTTAACTCCTACACATCTGAAAATAAATCAAGGTCTTTATGTCAAGGAACAGGAAATATAGGATTAAAATTAGGTAAGGACATTTAAGGTTTAATGGTCAGCTATGAAATTACACCGGTGTTTACCTTTTACAGGAGGTCTTGAGCCCCTGTCCATTCAACTTCTGACGTGTAAATGGGATCAGAAGGGCCTGTGGAGATGAGTTTCTCACTTAGTTGCAGGCGTATTTTGTCTTTCCGGTTCAGCGCTCCACACTGTTCTACAAAATATACTCACAAGCATCCTTATGTTATTGTAAAGGTAATATGATGGTTTATTACAATGGTCACCCTACAACAGCCTCCTAGGTTCCCCACAAACCTGAACCCAGCAACAAAACCATTCTCCCAGTCAGTTTAAGATCTATTCCCATAAACCATGGCCTGAAATCTCGAAGGCCTTAAAGCCAAGGCAAAGTTGTGCAAAACCCTCCATGAATTTGAAATGAAAAAGGCCAATGCAGACATTTTGTGGAAGGAACTGCCTCACAACTTGGCCTGTGGAGCATCTTGGGGGAGAATGATGTTCAGCTGAGTTTACCACTGGGTGTTGGACTCAGTTTGATAACTCACAGACCTTCAAGCTGCCACTGAGTGTTGAGAGCATCCTTTCATGTATCCTCACAAAGATGAGGATTGAGTGCAGCTTGCCAAGCATTTACAGGATAATCTTAATTTTTTTTCTTCAAAAAGCAACTTAACTGTGATCAAATCAGAGTACTATTTTTTTGCAAGGTTATCTGCTCTGGCATATACAGACAGCTGATGTATTTACACCAGGAGGGCACTTTTATAGGTCACAGTATCAGAAAAAAAGGATAGAGATTTAAAGGCTGTGCTGGAACCCAGCCGTTTAATCCAATACAGTGTGTCTGATTTGGTTGATTACACTTGACACTCTAGAAGTTGTTAGTCAGGATGAGGAGCCCCCCGATCTCACCTGTGTCAATTCCTGTGCAATTATAGTCCCCAAGACAAAAGCATGTGGCTCATTATCATGAAGAAGATACTGTGCATACTGTCAAAAAATAAGACATTTTCCTCAGTCCTAAAGATGGAGGTATAATATCCCAATTAGTGCTCTCTCCCCCTCCCTCCCTCCCTCCCTCCCTTCCTCCCTCCCTCTCTCTCTCTGTATGTGTGTGTGAGTGTGTGTGTGTGTGTGTGTGTATGTTCATCTGTATTTGTGTTCTTGAGTGTAGATTTACCCGTGTTTGCATTTGTGTAGGGCAGAGACTGAGGTCAGGTCTCTTCCTCAATCACTCTCCACTTATATAATGAGACAGGGGCTCTTGACGAACCTAGGGTTTGTTGACTCAGCTAGTCTAGCTGGACATCATACTCTGGGAATGACCTATCTTTGCTTCCTGAATGCTGGGATTGCCAGGGGGCAACCATGACCCCCCAGCATTTACATGGGTGCTGGTGTCTGAACAGCCATCTTCACAGTTGGGTGCTAAGTGCTTTACCATTGAGCTGTCTCCCCAGCCTCCAATGGCTTATTTTAAAAACAACCCCTTGTTTGAATAAATCCGACTTTGCTAAAACAAAAACAATAAGTATGTTTTAAAAGCTGTTTAGGAGATATGTCCTTTTAAGATATTATTAGTATTTTATTTGGCCCACAGAAATGAGACCCTCTCAATTTCTTAACCTATTTTTGGTGGGTATGATTCCAAATTTGTGTATTTAGTTTGCAATACACTAAATAGGAATAGGAATTTTACATCTGCCACATGGTGGGTGGTGAGGGCTGAGGAAAGATGCCCCCACCCCATCACTGCCTGTGGGAGGTGGGAGAGCTGGCCCTGAGGCCATGAGAGCAAGAGAACTATCCCTGCCCCTCACCGGCTACATCACTCGGGAGAGTGGCCCCTGCACCTCACCTGGGCAACACAGTAGAGCTGGTCCTGGTGGTGTAGGTATAGGTGAGCCTTCCCTGACAGCCTGAAAGTAGGAGGACTGACCCCGCCCCTTACTCATTGCTGCATAGGATGAACTAGCTGGGGCAATGCTGGAGAGCTCATCCTGGTGGCAGTTATGGGGGAGAGCTGGTGGGCTGATCAACCCTGCAACCACTCAGGCCCAGAACCAGGGCTATGGATTGGCCCACCCCAACATCCATTCCATCTATGATCTGCAGGAGCATGTGAAGGGGGCCAACCCTGAAGATCCAAAGCTGCTGGATCTACACAACACTGGTGTGGGAGCCGGTTTTCAGGTTCCTCATGGCTTTACCCAGCAGGTCTGCATAAAGACACCTGAGTGCAGGTGTCTGAGATGGTCTGCACTTGGCTGTGCTGGGGGGAGGTCTTTTGCTCCACTCCCTTGGCATTTCTATAAATACCTTAGGGCAAAGACAGTCAGGGCCCATTGGAATAGGTTTCAGGCCCTCTCAAGGCTATCCTGTATTTTCTATCTGTTTATCTCCATATTCTAAATCCTTCTATCTAATATTTCCTGCTGCTCTCACTCAAGAAAACTCTGGGGAACTGTGGGGTTGGTGAGTAAACGCCTCCCACACTGGGCAACAACAGGGTATCCTAGAGGAATCCCAGTGAGGGCCCAGTATCTATAGTGTAGCAGAAACCAGAAGCCTCAAACTAGACCAATGACTCTTTGCAATGAACACTTGCAAGTAAAGATATATCAACTAAAGGGTTTACTGCGTGGCTCACTATGTCACAACAAGATTTTTATTTTTCTTTTTTTATTTATTTTTTTCATTTTCTCTTAAATTTTATATTATTTTGGGGCTGAGGTTGCAAGAGCAGAGGGCAGATATGAAGGGATAGGGAGATGAATAGGATCTTGCGTGTTTTCTTTGTTCCTCTGTGATGTTCCAATAGGTCTCCATTTTGTTTTGTGAATGAAGTAGGCTGCTTCTCTGGCCATCATAATTGCAGGGTAGGGATGAACCAGCAGAGGGGCCTGACTCCAGGCAACACTGTTGACACATCTTCATGGAGTCTAACTCTCTCAGTTTGAGCCAATCCGATTTCTCGAGGGCAGTCTCTTTAATGAAAGGCCACATTTTCTAAAACCCAGCTGGGAATATGACTGTCTCCCTCTAGCAGCTGGGCTCTAATTACTGCACATAAACAAACATCATCTGGAGCTGAGCCATCTCACAACCCCGGCTACTATTCATTTTCAAGCTGACCAGGCTCATTTATTACTAATGACAGGAGTCTGTAGCAGATTGGAGTTGGCAGAGTCGACTTCCTATGTAGGTAGCATTTCAGAGTGGCTCTGGGCCCCTTAGATAACAAACTGCCTAAACTCATGGCTCCCCCACCTCCATCCACTTCCATGCTCTGCATGAAGCCTGCCTGTGTCATGACATTGTCTATTTGTTGTCCATTTAATAAATGCATACAGAGCTGTGTTTCATTGTCAAATGCTGCTATTTGAATTCTTGTATGTTTCTATCATGCGTCTTTCTGTGGTAAATGGGGTCCTTTTGGAAAGCAACTGTTTAATGTTTGAATTATTCAAAGCTGTAAGCACAGACATTTGACACTGTTGAATGTGTAGAGAAAAATAAACAGGGAGCCATCTGAGGCATCATCCTGTTCTAATCTGAGAGATGACAACAAGGGAGGAACAGTCTGGCAGCAGAATCTGAGACCGAAGTAAGCATCTATTCTTCCTAGAGTCGGGGATAGCTGGCCCATGTCACTCTCATTTCCACATTAACAATGACATTATCCCTAGTTAATTATCCTTCTTTCTTATTTTAAGAGAAAGTAAGGTGCAGATGTAGCATTCTTAACGAAGACTGGTTCCATTCTTCTGTTTGCATTTTTATTATTTAAATTTTTATTTGCTGTGCTTCTACCATGCTTGTTAGATCTCGTGTCTGATTATTACTGTATTTTCCCTTTCTAGGTCCTGCTAATAATTTTGAGAGACATGTATTATGTACCAGGAGGTATTTTAAGAATTTTATATGTGTGTTTTTTTTCTTTCATTCTCCAGCTACTATCTGGTATGTAGCATGTATGTGTGTATGTAAAATATGGCTCCATTTCACAGTTCTGAGAAAACTGAGGCAGAGAGAAATTGTGGTTTTCCTAAGGTTTTAGGACCTTAAGCCAAGGACAAGCACAAAAATCCAGCAACCTCATTCCAAACTCCATTCTTGTCATTCTATCTATCTATCTATCTATCTATCTATCTATCTATCTATCTATCTATTTATCTATCTATCTATCTCTATGGAGAGAGAGAGAGACAGAGAGACAGAGAGAGAGAGAGAGAGAGAGAGAGAGAGAGAGAGAGAGAGAGAGATTTTTGAGACAGAGTTTCTTTGTATCGCCCTGGATGTCCTGGAACTTGCTTTATAGACCATGCTGGCCTTGAACTCACAGAGATCCTCCTGCCTCTGCCTCCTGAATGCTGGGATTAAAGGTGTGAGCCACCACTGCCCAGCTCTCTCTCTCTCTCTCTCTATAGATATCCTGCTGAGTCCATTTTGTCAGTAATGTGCATGGTTTCATGGATGACTGCTTCATAACTTCTCCACACTGGTCAACCCATAAGGGCCTGCCTAATCCCTGGGAGAGGGTAATTTTTTTTTCTCCCTGCAGTCATTAGTTACCAGGTTTTGGTTTTGGTTTTGTCTAGGGGTGGGATCCTACATATTGTTCAGTCTTCCACAGTAACATGTCCATTGGTATTTCCATTGTTCCAGTCTTATTTAGATAGTCATTTCTAGGAAAAGAGTGCTTTATAGCAGACTTCCTAAGATCCTGGGTCTTACAATCTTTTTCCCCTTTTCCAAGATGTTTACTGTGCCACAGATGTGGGAACTATGATGTAGATGTGTCCATTTGGACTGGACTCACACAGTCTTCTGATCTCTGCATTGCATTCAGTTGTGGTTTTCTGGGATGGTCTCCATTTGCTGTAAAAGAAGCTTCTTTGATGAGGGACAGTGGCTGTCCTTGTCTGTGGGTATATAAGATTTAGAATTGTGGCAAAGGGTCATGCTGGTCTAGCAAAGTGACTATAGTAGATTCTTTTCTAATTCATGACCTCACTTGCCCCAGCAAGCTGGCTAGATTATCAGTGAAATCATTTCATGATTTCACCCCTACTTTTTAGTGGGCCATAAGTCAAAGTAGTCAGCTGTTGGTTGCTACTTATGTGTGAGTGCCATTCCTGCACCTTTATTCATATCTTGGTATGCTGGTGGTAGTTATGATTTGTAGGTGTTGCATCTGGGTGGGACTGTTTAATTGCTTACCTCCCTTAACAGCTTGCATAGTATTTCTGGAACAGTGAAGGCTAGACCAAAGGAAAGAGATTTTCAGATCAGATCCAGCTTGAATCACCCAAGTCCTGTGTCTTAAGTATGTGGTCTCTTCATTGATAGAGATCAACCATCACCTCCTGAGAGGCAACCAAGGGCTACATCAATAATAGATTTTAGAGGGGAAATTGTATGGACTATCCTGACCAACCCTACAAAGGGTGGTTTCTCATCCCTGGTGCTGAGGTTTCTGTTAGTCAATGGTTCTTGGGCATAGCTGTGTCTGCCAAAGTAGCTGAACTTCCTTTAGATTTTGTATATCAAACAGCCTTGGTGTTACTTATCCCCCATTTCTCCTCTTCCTTGTGTATTGACCTCCCTCCATCCACCCCAGTTAAGCCCCATATCTTCATTGTGTTTCCCACTTCATATCATCTATATCCTGCTACTTCCCTCCAAAGCCCCCACCTATGTTTCCTTTATATTTTGCTGGTTTCTCCGTGTTGTATGCTCACATCTGAAGATTTGGAGCTATAAATCACATATGAAAGAGAATAGGAGCCATTGGTCTTTCTGGATCTGGGTTACCTCATTCAATATAATCTCCTCTAATTCCATCCATTTACCTATAATTTCATGTTTTCATTTTTCCTTGCATCTAAATAGTATCCCATTGTGTGTGTGCTATATTTTATTATCTATTCATCCATTGAAGGTATTTAGTTTCAATTTCTTTGCTATTATGAATAAGGCAGCAATGAACATTGCTGAGATACATCTGTAGAATAGGCTATTGAGTTCATTGGGCATATGCTGAGGATATGCCCAATGGACTCAATGATATAGTTGAATGATATAGTAGATTGATTTTGGAGGAACCTTTGTACTGATTTATAGAATGATCTCACCAATTTGTAATCTCCACAATCTCATTTGCATTTGTTGTCAGTTGTTTTGTTGGACTTTGCCATTATGGCTGGGGTAAGCACAAATTTCAAATTTGTCTAAATTTAAATTTCCCTTATTGCTAAGGAGAATGAACAGTTTTGAGATATTTCTTTGCCATCCTTATTTCTTCTATTGGGAATTCTAAGTTTAGATCTCTAACCTATTCTTGGAGCCATTTGTTTCATTGACTCTCCCTTCTGCACTCAGATATAAACTCCATAAGTTAGCAGTTAGATCCATTTGGTTCATAGTTTGTTACTTAGGGCCTGTTGTTAATATGTGTGGAAGGGAGAAAGGTAGGAAGGCAGGGAGAGAGTTTAGACACAGAGACAAAAAGAGTAGTCCATTTAATATACTGAGTCTAGGCTAAAAAGGAAAGAAAATTTTACTTTAATAGTTACTGCTTTGTCATTAATTACCACTGATGAGGCTATGCTCTCTGGTACCAGATAGTACAGAGGTATAATGAAGACCAGAACCAGATATGCCACAAAGGCCCTTGTAAAAGTCACCATAGAGAACAAGTCTGTCCTTTGACATAAGCTATTTGGGAATGTTGTTTGCTAATGAAGTAGAATGTTCAGCAAAAATGAATATATATTTAAGAAGTTCTTTTTAATAAGTTTTTAAAAAGTTCCTTGAAAGTATAAAATTAAATGCATAAACAGTACATCATTCCTCTATGCAATAGATGACTCGAGGTTTAAGAAATGCTCTTCTTTCCATCCATGCATTAAGCATAATAAACATGCTGTCACTTCTCCTGGGGTTCACCCTCCCAAGAGCCCTGATCTTTTTCATGAAAGAAAACTCTTTCTTCCAGGGTTTTGCTGTGAGTATAGAATAATAAACAACACCAAGACGCACTCCAGCAGGCTTTAACACAGATGGCCCAGGACAAACAAATGGAACTTCATTTTTCTGAAAGCCAGGCCCCGCCTACCATAGGCAAACCCCTCAGGCTGCTTCTCTTTTTATGTTTTTATTTGATATTTAATAAAGCATATTAAGACTGCATGCTGCTTGCTTCATATAAATCCCCAAATGCAGACTTACATTAGAGAAGACAGAAGCAGAGAATGAGAGCCCTGTGGAACATGGAAAGTCAAGAAAATCAGATGCATTGAGCTTCTCACCTCCATGCTTAGTCCTCAGGCACAGTGGAGAGAGGATGCCTCTTATCAAGGGGCTGCCAGCTGCATGGGTCTCCTTAGAGGTCTGGGACTGCCCTTGGCATCCTGTCCACATCTTATTTATCTATTATTGATGTCAGGGTTTCTCTTTCTGCCCTTTCAGAATGCTTCTCTCTTTGCAAACCCCAACTCCCAATCTTTTCTATTAGCAAGGCCAGGAGCTAAAAAGGGGAAGGGGAGTATACGAAAAGAATTAAGCAGCATTAACCTCCTTGTTCACCTCACCACTTAATCAAACAAACAACGACAACAAAGAACAGAAAAAGTACTGGTCACCATCACTTGCATGGATCATTTACCTAGTTTCTGATGTTGAAGCAATTAATAGGTAAAGTTTGTGTTTTACTATTGGTACTTGCATTTAGCCTTGTTTGTAGAACTACACCTAAGAGCTAATGGAATGGGGGATTGAATCATTGAATGATCCTGGGAAACCACCAACCCCCTGCCTTCAATCCTCTACCAGGCTCCTTTGCGATTCTGGAATTAGGAACCAAACTTTGAGAGATACTTTCCCTGGGGAAATAGCTCTGCTCCTTAACTTGTCTAGACTCTTCCTAAAAGTGTTGCCATGTTATGTGACTCAATAACTGATAACATCCTCCCCCCACCCCACCCCCCCACCCCCGCTTAAAACTTCCAGTCAGTGCTGTAGACAAGACCATCATTTGACTGCCAGCATTCTGGTATGAGTGAGATTTCCCTGTGCTTTGCACAGACCACAACTTTAGTGAGCCAAAGGGAACTAGTCTATAGATACTCACCCTTAATGGAAGGTGAGGAGGACAATAGTCCCATTAAAAAAAATGGGAGAAGAGAGAGCTACAGATCTGAAGAGTGTTGACTTAATTATCAGTTCTCCCAAAGACTTGTTTTTCCTTCATTGTACAATCCAACTTACTGAATTATCATCAGAACCTTTTGTTCATCACTGCTGGTAGCAAATATATACAAGCAGCACAGAACCCAAGTGGGAAGGAAATGTTGAAGGACATAGCAGGGCATTCCTTACAGGATGATACATAGTGTGACATTACATGTGTGTTTTTAAATAGATTTACAATGCTCCATGTAATCTTTTTCCCTTCTCACTTCTACTTTTTTTTCCCCCGAATATCCTTACACATTCTCCTCCAGACTTGATGTTCCAGGCGTTAAGGTGAGTGCACGAAAACCAGAGATTGGTTGTCAGCTTCTGTGATGAATGAAGTTTAGGAGCAGATGCCAGAGAAGTGACCAGATAATCAGCTTTTCAATCCTCCTGCCGGCCTCCCCTTTCACAGCTCAGTGTCTGCAAGGCCCCAATCATTCCTCATGCCAGGCTTCCCCTCTTACAGGAAGACCTATAGAGGAATAATGGAGTCCAGGCTGTAACCAAGAGTAACTACAAAAGCTTGCTATAAAATGTTACTGGGAAAATGATGAAGCCAGATCATAGGACAGCTTTCGAAACAAGAAATGACTTAATGGGTGAATAAGATACCATTTGCAGACAGAAATTTTGAGGAAATAATTCTGCATGAGAAATCATCAGGTATAGGGGTAGAAACATACATACATAAGGAGGTCACGCTGTTGTGTTCCACGGTGTAGCAGAAAGCAAATGAATACTAATGCTTCTTTGCGTGTGATTTCATACCAGAATAAAAGCTATTTTATCTGGGATCTGTCAATGTACTTGAACACAGTGCACATACCCTGCCTCCCTTCTGCCCATCTATTGGTGGATAAATTCACCATAACTGACTGTAGGAGCCAGACATCACTGCCATGATAAAAGGAAAACTAGGGACAGCTTGAAGACTGGCCCCCTATTAAAATATTCACATTGTGTTGAGGTTATTAGAAACTAGTCTCTAGAATGAATTTTGATGGTGATAAAGAGAGAAGCATCTATTTCTGAGTGGGAATAAATCATTTCCTTCAAATCACAGCTGCTTCATTTCCTGCCAGCACCAGTAACGTGGATGTGAATCGGCCAATTGAGCCACAGCCTTAGTTCAGTAAGCTCTTCCTTCTCTGACTCATTCATTCAGATGATGTATGGATGACTTAGGAAAGTGTTCCTGGGTGTGGTGGTATCCAGGGAGGAAGATCCAACCCCTGTTCCTAAGGCAATCTTTGGTTTCCAACAATAGCATCCTCTGAAGTTAAAGGAGATGCTCCACTTTTCTGTTCAGACCATGTGCCTCTCTGAATTGTCAGAAAGGCTAACAGGTTGGAGACAGCATTCCCTGGGGAAAAAATAATAAGGACAAGAAACAGGTATCCAGAATCAATAAAACTTTTTAAAATTTAATCTTTTTTTTAGAGTATATGAGTGCTGTGTTTATATCATTTCCACTCTCCTTCTCCCTGTTCCAATTCCTATGCATTTCCCCAACCCTCTTTGAAATTCAGAACTTTAAAAGTTATTGTTAGCTGGGCTGGGCAATGGTGGCGCATGCCTTTAATCCCAGCACTCGGGTGGCAGAGCCAAGAGGATCTCTGTGAGTTCAAGGCCAGCCTGGTCTACAGAGCGAGATCCAGGACAGGCATCAAAACTACACAGAAAAACTCTGTCTAGAAAAAAATATGATGATGATGATTATTGTGTGTGTGTATGTGTGTATGTGTGTATTTGTGTGTAGACTTCTGAGTCCATTTACTGTTGGTTTTAAACATAACAAACAGATGTACTGCCAACCTGCCCCTTTCCTTAACTTGTATATAACAAAGAGTGATTTTGAGGGAAGGTCCAGATGAGATGCTATTCTTGGTCTTTTTTAGATAGAGTCTGATCAAGCACTAGCTTTAATTATTCTATTTGACTTCAGAGAAAAGGGAATCAGCATGAGCCGTGGGTGACTGGAGAAGGTGTGCAAGCTTAGATGAACACTGACGGTTATTCAAACCCCTGCAGAGATCAAGCAATCTTATGTGATGAACAGTAGAGGCCAAGAACTAGAGGCCCACAGAACTTTACCAGAATCCAAGACAAACGTGGAGAAAACATTCTAGTGTTCAAGAGAGTGTAAAAAAAAAACTATCCTTTGTTTCTGTATGTCTTCTCTCCAGTTTTAAATATTGGGGATATTTATGTGCTGCAAATGGGACACATTTGTTGGGTAGATCTTTTCTAAAGACTTATCTGTTTTATTTTATGTGCATTGGAATTTTGTCCACAAGTGTGTCACATGCATGCCTGGTGCCTGTGGAAACGAGAAGAGAATATCAAATCTCCTGGCACAGAGTTACAGGTGGTTGTGAGCCACCATATGGGTCCTGGGAATCAAACTCTAATCCTCTGCAGGAGCAACAAGTGTTCATAACCACTGAGCCATCTCGCCAGCCCCAGGTAGATCTTTTCTAAACACCATAACTTTAAGACTTCTTTGCAAAGATATTAAGAGCAGAATGGTATATTTAAAAGTCATGTCCTTAGAAACAACATTGAGCTAGCAATTGTGCCATGTGCTTAAAAGTTTGTAAGGACAGATCTCATGATATCTGTGTTTATGATGATTTAACAAATGAGTGTGGGAGGTGAGAGAGGAATCAGACAGAGACAGCAGGTAGGGTTATACCTCTGCAAGTATTTGTTCACCAAGAAAACAGAAGAGCAGGAAAGGAAACCCATGGAAAAAGGGGTTCTACAAAAGGGGTACCTTAGATGCACAGAGTGTTATTTCAATGTTTCACAGAGATTAGATTTGAGTTTGAACACAGAGACAATGAGAAGACTATTTGGGTATGTTAAAGGGCTTTTATTCCCTCTACTTTTATAAAATGCATTAAGTAATTTTATGGCATCAGTAACTCTTGTTTATGTATTTCTGAACAGTGACCTCTTGGGAAAGACAGCATTCATTTGGGTTCAGTCATAAAATGCACAATTTGTATCTGAAAACCAAAACTTGACAGCAAGTGGCTTGTATCTTTTTTTTAATCAAACAATTCTGAGGGAAAAATACATTTTTCATTTTTATAGCTAGGAACAGGGTACCACATAATGAGGATACAGCTTTTCAGTTGTGAAAAATGATGCCAGGAATGACTGGAAGCGATAAATCCACCGCCGCCCCCCCCCCCGCCCCACATACACACACACTCACAAAACGTTACAGCTTTTATGTCACGTATATCTATCCTAAAACAGCCTTAAGCTTTAGATGGAAATATATGTTTGCCTGAGGAGGAAAGGGCCCAGACTGCTAGAGTTCAATGCCAGGTTTTACTCTTTGCAAGGCCCCATAGCTGGAAGTTGTCGCCATAGCACCATGAAATCACATCATCAATCCAGCTAAACGCTTCCTTTTGCATTCATTATTTGGGCTCAGCAGACTCTGAGTGAGAAGCAGCATTGACATCATCTGTCAGGATGCAATGACTTGTAATACTATTGCTTTCTTAAACAAATCCAATTTGGCATGTTGTTCAATAATGAGAATGTATTAATCCAATTATAACAGCCATAATTTGAAAATGTTTCTTATGTGATAAAATTATTTTAATGGGTAACTGTATCTATAAATTTATATGATATAATTGTTACAATTTTGATAATAAAATAGAAATTTGGCGGCATTTACTTCATTAATCATAAATGAATGTTTGCGATACTGTGGAGAAATGTAATTAAAAGTGCAGAATGCAATTACTATTTTTAGAATGGCTTCCTAGTAAGTCTGACTTGTGCCAAGTTCCCATCGATCACCCACATCCCCATAACACGCTTTGTGTGTGTGTGTGTCTGAGGTCAGGTCTGACTCACCTCGCTCTCTTCTCAGGCTCCTTCAAGAGAGAGCTGGCTTCAGCAGCTCTTGCTCACTCAGCTCTCCATCTTTCTTTCCCAGCAGGCTTTCCCAGACTCACTCATCAATGCATCAGGGAGGGTTGGTGATACCCAACTTGAAGCATTTTTCTAAACATATAAGCTTTGGTATACGGATGGATCTCAGCTATCTGAAAGAAAATACGTTTAAGTTAAAAAAAATGAATAACAGATTTAAGGTTCCCTAAAGCAACTCAAAGTGACAGTACTACCCTTTGTTTCCCTGATCATGACATCCTCACTTATTTCAAAAAAAAAAAAAAAAAACAGTTAATCTAGAGACATGATCGCTGCTTGTCAAGTAAAAGAAATGCATGAAAATATAACCAAGTGTTGGCCAGGGGATGTTGTAGGTTGTGAGATAGCAAGGTCTGTAACAGGGGGCCTTACTCTAGTGTGGAGAGTCATCAGGAAGACACTAGGAAAGGGACCTTTGGTACTGAATTGGCTTTGGGCTCCCTTTACTATCACTTTCTCACCTCCCCTATACGTCAAGTCCTTTACGCTCTCTTAGTTTTCTCTGAAATGCCATGTAAAATTGTGTATATTTCATTAATTTTAATTCTTACCCTTGAATTCATAAGGTGTTACAATTATTCTTAAAAAGTCATAATCATCTTTGCAACTAAATCCTTTTAATTCACTGGTAAATTTTGGTGCAATTCACCAAATACCCAGGTGCCAAACAGACAGGATAGATGTGTCGTGCTCAACCCATTTTGGCGTTAAATGTATCCTCACATCATCTGTACCATTGTTTGAGTGAAAGACTGAAAACTCTCACTTCCCAAACTGAAAACTTGCCCACTGTGTCACCTGCCAAGAGCTCTCTTATGGTGGCCTTGGTGTCTCTCCTAGAAATACTTATGTGGAAGAACGTATCATCTTTTCCCAGAGGAAAAAAAGAGGCTTATTCTAACATTTTGATTCTATGGGGCTGGGTCTCTAACTTTTAGCCACACCAGTTATTGTGCCTTTGTTTCTCTTGGTTGCAAAAACTCACATTTCTCATATTAATAAGCAAAATAAATTGTGAATATCCTTACAATTTCTAAATTGTGACAATTGCAACATCCAACTTTAAAGATATTTGTTAATATATGATAGGAAAATATTTTTGTCAAAATTTAGATTCATGAAAGTTTGAGAAATTAATTATAATAGAGATGACATATAATATACAAAGCACAAGATTTTTTTAATTTAATTATGTCAGGGCTTTATTGTACAATTTAACCACTACTACTTGAAGTTGAAATAGTTTTCAAATAAAAATTTTAAGGAAAAGATTGAAAAGTTTGCTCTGTAAAATAAGATAAAATAAAATAAATAATAAGAAGAATTGAATTGAATCTGTAGAGTCCAATCTGGAAAATTCTCTATAGTATTTCACCAATATTAGCAAATTAAAACAAACATTTCTCAATGACTTCAGAGTCAAATGTGAATGTCGATAGAGTGGGTCACAGCATGCCCTCAATGCTGTTGGCCCTGTCAGAGGAGCAGCAGGTGGCACTTGAGCTTTAGGAGTTAGGTCACCAGAATGCAAAGTATTAATGGTTGAATCTCAGACAGGAAAGGCCCTGAGGGCTTCAGCTCCAGAATGTCTCTTGCTACTGCTGTGCCTTTACATGTTTGCCACTGCCATTTTCCTCTGGTCTCTGGCATGGTGTGAATGGGTGTGGGGGGATACCCACTGCCTTTAATGTAGTGTGATTATCTCATGGAAATATCCCATTCTACTAGGCATTTTTACCTATGCATTATTATGAAGATGATTTCCTCTTAAGCTATATTGTTTAATTGAAGTAATGATTTTATGCAATAATAGTGTTAGTTTAAATTGAATTTTGATGATAGAGTTTTTAACAAATGTAGTAAGGGATTATGATAGAGATTATTTTAGAGGGAAAATTAATATAGGTAAAGGTAGGATATTGTGTTGTCCCCGCCCCTGACAAAGCAGGTTAGATTCAAGGAAGTGTCACGAAGCTAAGACTTATGAGTTTCTCTTGAGGAACCCTATTGACTGTGGCTTAAGTTAGTGATTAAGGAAAACAATCAAGTTCCAGGTGTTAGCTCAAGTTCTTTTTGATATTTGGAAATGTGTTCACAGGTTTTGGTGTGCATCACAGCTAAAACAAAGTTTTAAATAATGACTTCAATAACTAAAAAACAAAGCATTGGATGGTTAGTTAAGATAATTGGACAGGACTTTAAAATATGAAAAGTGACACTAGTAACTTGCCTTTCTGGCAATTATACAAACTACTGCCCATGAAAAATGTTATGGCTGAAAGGCTCCTGCTCTACAAGAAGTCTAAAAGATAAATGTTTAACTGTATGTGGATTCTTGGGGATAATTTGTTTTTCACCTGTAATATGTAAAGTGTTTAATCATATAATTAACATGGGAAACTTGTTGGTTCTTACTTGTATTCATTGTAATCATTCACTTAAAAAAATAGAATGTAAACACATTGTAATTTCTATTTGCTTGAAAGATTCTGCTGGGATATGTAAGCTATGAGGAAACAAAATAAAGAAGTTACAAGGAAGACATCAGGAAGTAGTGGAGAAGAAAGCCATCAGAAAGCAGTGTAGAAGGAAGACATCAGGAAGAGGGAGAAAGAAGTCATCAGGACACAGAAGGGAAACATCATGGCAGAAGAACAGAACAGAAAAAGAATACAGTAGAACAAGCAACAGAAAGAACAATAAAATGAAGAACTAAGCTTCGGCCCTCAGAAAAGTCCTCGTGTATCTGTTTGTCTGTCCAATAGTTCATCTACTCTGCATCTCCTTTCAGTTTTTCTAACCTCTGAAGGCTTGCCATTTATCAGTACCCTAGGTGAGATCCTGACATGTTGGAGGTGTGTGTGTGTGTGTGTGTGTGTGTGTGTGTGTGTGTGTTCTCTCTCTTTTTTTTTTTTTTTTTTTTTTTTTTTTTTTTTTTTTTTTTTTTGCCAGCCCCAGAAAATTAAGTTTTATACCCTCGGATAGAAAAGTCAATTGAGTGATTAGTTCACCAACTCCATGGCTCCCCTTCAATTCCTGAGCTGCTAAAGACTGGTCCCTACAGTGGCATGTCAAACTGTGAAAAGGACCACAGTTTCCCACAGGAAATGTTGAAACAGTAAACTTTGTAGCAGGAAGTATATGGAGACACCATTATCACCTTATAAGGAAGACTTCTCAGGATATAATAAAATAATTCTTATAGAAAATAAAAATTTCTTCTTATTGAGAGAGATTATTAAAAACAAAAATCCAGCCTTAGATGGAGAAAAAGTAACACTAACCATATTCAACAAAGATCTATTTCCAGGATAAATAAACTTACACCTGAAAATGAACAGGCTATCCCAGCAAAAGAAAACAGATAAAAATCCTGGAACAGATAATTAATAAATAATGATGAGCATGCAGTCAAAATCAGCACAAATGATCTAAATAAAAAAATAAATTAGAACAGTTAAAATCCAGTACAATAGCAAAGCACATACTTTTTATCCTAGACTTGAGAGGCAGTAGCGGGCAGATCTCTGTGAGTTCTGATGCTGCATAGTAAGATTCTGTCTGAAAACAAATTAAAATAATAAAACCCAGTACATTAAAACCTAACAGCACAACAAAAAATAAAAATGTTTTTTTTTTTTTGTGTGTGTGTGTGTGTGTGTGTGTGTGTGTGTGTGTGAGAGAGAGAGAGAGAGAGAGAGAGAGAGAGAGAGAGAGAGAGAGAGAGAGAGAGCAGAAACAGAAAGATTGTGTCTTATGTATTAGCAGCAGTTGTATGTTTCCATAGCTGCTTTGAAACACATTTGGTTGTATCTACAAGAGCTGCACATGTATACATATGCTTCAGTAAATCTCCTTACAAAATATAACCAAAAGAGGAGTGCTTTAATAACCAAAGACACATAAGACAACTGTTCCCTATAGCGTTATTAGTAACTGCCTCAAAAAGATTATAAAAAATGAATGAACACATTGTTATAAATTCACACAGGAGACTACTACATAAAAATACAGTAAATAACCTTCAGGTGTATATAGCAGTACAGATGAGCTCATATTATTGAGTAAGCAAATTTACAAGCAAATGGTTATCCAGTTTGGTTCCATATTTATACATTCCAAGAAGAATGCAGTTGATATATTGTGCACCCCAATAAACTTATCTGGGGGTCAGAGAACAGAACAGCCATAATATTAAACGTAGAGGTTAGGCAGTGGTAACACACGCCTTTAATCCTAGCATTCCAGAGGCAGAGATCGTCTGGATCTTTGTGAGTTCAAAGCCACACTGGAAACAGCCAGGTGTGGTAACAAGAGCCTTTAATCTGGGGAATTGATGGCAGGAGACAGAAAGGTATTTAAGGTGTGAGGACTAGGAACTAGGCGGGTTAAGCTTTTAGGCTTCTAGCAGCAGTTCAGCTGAGATTCATTCTGGATAAGGACTCAGAGGCTTCCAGTCTGAGGAAATAGGATCAGCTGAGGAATTGGAGAGGTTAGGTGGCTGTGGCTTGTTCTGCTTCTCAGATCTTCCAGCAGTCCCCCAATACCTGGCTCTGGATTTGTTTTTATCAATAAGACCTGTTAAGATTTGTGCTACAGGAGAAATCAAAGGTATCCATACCAATAGGGGTCAGCAGGTTTCCTTGGTTGGAGTAAGGAGAGGCTAATGACTTTATGATACACAAGGAGGAGGCTGTTCTAAACCTGAAAGCTGACTACATAAGTCTTATCTCTTTTCTAAAACTGAATGGAATTCACGTGCTTCTCTTGAAAATTGATGTACTTTTCTTTCATGCATTGGTATATTGCAGCAAAAACAACTCACATGCACCAGAATTACAGGAAACTTACTGAGATTAATGTAGCTAGAGTTTTCCTGCCTTGCCCACAGTCAGGACAAATCTGTCACCTGCCAGTCCCACAGCTACTCAGACCCAACCAAGTAAACACAGAGACTTATATTGCTTACAAACTGTATGGCCATGGCAAGCTTCTTGCTAACTGTTCTTATATCTTAAATTAATCCATTTCTATAAATCTATACCTTGCCACATGGCTCGTGGCTTACCAGCATCTTCACATGCTGCTTGTCTTGGTGGCAGCTGGCAGTATCTCCCTCACTCAGCATTCCACTTCCCAGAATTCTCCTCTCTCCTCGTCCCGCCTATACTTCCTGCCTGGCCACTGGCCAATCAATGTTTTATTTATACAGAATGATATCCACAGCAGAATAATGTGTACTTAATTTCTCCTCATTCTTTCTCTCAATGCCTGTTATAAGGAAAAGTAAGAAGAAGAGTTCATAACTCCAGAGATGGATTTTGTAAGATTTCCTCTTTCCTTCTTGATCATATAAGTACCTAGCATTTACTGTAGGAAATACATCTTCTCTGTCTGATGTGTGGAAAATGAATGAGAACCCTCAGGGAATAAAATCTTATGGCATCTCAGAAAGTGCTCTAGCACCCTCAGCCCTGGAGAAAGTGTGGACTGCAACAGGTCCTCTTAATTTTACCATCATTGTCACGGAGTGGGTGAGTGTCAGACTCTAAGTGCATTGCCCTACTCACTGAAACACTCCAACTGAAACATGTTGCTTCATTCTATGGCTATGAACAGTGTACCCGAAGCAAAGATAGGCAACTTGAAGTCTGTAGGAAACCACTAGGCCATGAGTGTGTAATGAAGGGAAATCTAACATCTTGGCTAGGAGATTGCTACAGAACAAATGAAGGAAATGTGTTACACCATCCCATCCCTCGCCACTCTGATGTATGTGAAGTAGACGTCCAACATCTGAAAATAAAGGGATCAGTCACCGACAACCAGGGAGCCTGCAAGGGTCTGACCTAGATCCTCTGCATATATGTTATGGTTGTGCTTTGGTCTTCTTGTGGGACTCCTAACAGGGGGAGCAGGGGTTGTCTGTGACTCTTTTTGGACCCTTTTCCTCCTACTGGGTTGCCTCATCCAGCCTTAAAATGAGGGGAGGTGCCTAGTCTTACTGCAACTTGATATGCCATGTTTGGTTGATAGCTATGGGAGTCCTGCCCTTTTCTGAAGAGAAATGGAGGAGAAGTGGATGGAGGATGGAGGAGATGGAAGAAACTGCTGTCAGGATGCAATCTATGAGAGAAGAATAAATAAAAAAATTAAGGAAAAAAGTGAAAGTCAGCTGAGTCAAACACAAGAATGGCTGAATTCTTTTTTTCCCTTTTTTATTCAAGAATTTTTAACATTCATTTTACATACCAACCACAGATCCCCCTCTCATTCCTCTTCTCATCCCTCCCAGCTTTCCTCCCCTGACCCATCCCCCATCCCCTCCTCCAAAAAGGTAAAGGCCCCCAGGGGAAGCCAGCAAAGCCTGGTACAGTTGAGGCAGGACTGAGCCCCTCCCTGCTGCATCAAGGCTGAGCAAGGCGTCCCACCATAGGTAATGGGCCCTAGAAAGCCAGCTCATGCACCAGGGATAGATCCTGATCCCACTGCCAGGGGCTCCTCAAACAGACCAAGCTACACAACTGTCTCCCCTATACAGAGGGCCTAGTTGTCCCATGCAGGTTTTACAGCTGTTGGTCTAAAGTTCGGGAGTTACTATGAGCTTGGTTCAATTGTCTCTATAGATTTCCCCGTCATGATCTTGACCCCCCTTGCTCATATAATCCCTCTTCCCTCTCTTCAACTGGACTCCCTGAGCTAGGTCTGGTGCTTGGCTGTGGATCTCTGCATCTGCTTCCATCAGTTACTGAATAAAGGCTCTATGATGACAGTTAGGATATTCATCAATCTGATTACTGGGGTAGACCAATTTAGATACCCTCTCCACTATTACAATCTGGGGTTGTCCTTGTGGATTCTTGGGAATTTCCCTAGCACCAGGTTTATCCCTAACCCCATAATGTCTTGAGTTGCAGTTTTCCAGTTTGTCTGTATAATTTAGTAAATTAAATCCTTTGACTTGCACAGGGAAGTTACAACCGCAGTCTCAAGAACCCCGGGTTATGGTTACATGGGAATGCTATCACTCCCCCTAGTACTGCATTTACTGAAGGTAAGTCCTTTATAGGGAGTTTTCATAGGAATCTAATCAGGATACAAATATAGTGTTGTTTATTTTTAATATTGCTTATATCTTTCCTAGTAGCATCTATCATCCTTCACCCTGCTTTATTGTCTTTCTAGTTTACTTTCTAATATCTGCTAGGAGGAGAATTGAGTCAACTATCCATATAATGCATACTTGACATTGTTGACTGATCTTAATCATTTCTCATTTCATTTCTCATCAGTATTGATTTTATTGGCCATAATTATCCACTTCAAAATACACAAGCAATTATTGAACAAAGGAGAAAATTTAAAGCCCTTTTGTAATTTCAATCCTCCTCTTCATCTTCCTCCTTCTCCTCTTTTTCTTCTTCTTCCTCATCTTCTCAGTGCTAGGCATTGAACTCAGGGATATGTGTATATTAGGCAAGTGATCTACTGCAGAGCTATATCTTAATACACTTTCAGTATCTTTTTCTTCAATAGCAGATAAACAGGCTTGGTTTTCACGGCTACATTAACCATTGTTTCCAACAGCATGGTTTGGAAAATGAAGAGCCTGTATCAATTATTCTGTATGCTCTCCTTGCTCCTGGAATATTGAGAGTTTCCTCCTGGGAGCCTCATCAGCATTAGCTCAAAAGAGGAATTTATAAAAGCCTATGATAACATCAGGTATTATTCCATGTTTATGTTTCCTATTAAATTGAAAATTAAATAATGCCTCCATCTGCCCCAGAAAAGGGTGGGTATGTGCGTATCTAGACGATTTTTATGAGTGAATCAATCAGGGTCTTGTGAAAGTCAGCATCTTCCAGGTTGCAGCTTACACACTTAATTAAAACTCCATTAACTTCACTTCTTAAGAAAACAATGATCTTGGGATTAGAGGATTGGAGGACTTTTTCTTGAAAACCGCGAAGTGCTGGTTTCATAGGCTTTCTTCATAGCGTATGAGAATTTTACATATGGACACAGTGATGATACACTTCACAAAGACTGAGACAACAAAAGAATGCTCAGAGTTTAGGGACAGGAACCTTTGGTATGCTTCCTTTTACTTCCTTTTTGCCACTTTTTCATATGTATATATTGATCATATTCGTCCATATGAAAAATAATGAAACCTCCTCAAAATGAGATCTTCTGTCCTTGCTCATGAGATGATTATTCTCCAGTGCTTATGACAGACCACCCACAAGGGGGGTAAGGCTCTCCAGTGACTGTACATGGGAATTCTTCTGATCAAAGGCTACCCTATGACACGGGATAAGCTGTCCAGCTTGAGGCTCTGGGCTTTTTCAAGGCCTCAGAAGAGTCTCTACTATTGGTAGAGCTATCGGTACTGTTGAATGGTTGAAACTGTTTGGGCCAAATTGTAGCACACATACATTTACATTCCTTGTTAGGTAGCATAGTTACCACTGGATTGTTCAATGTAAATACTGAAACCCAATAGTGGTGAAGGTTCAAAGTTACACAAACAGGCCAGGTCCTTTCTTGAGACTGTAGATCTGATGTCTGACTTCTTAGCCACACCCTCTCCCTAGAGCTACACATGACTTTGCTCTTTGAAGCCTATTACTTATGCAAAAACATGTATTTTAGGTGGATAGAATTTATACTATAATTTCCATGCTTTGCTGTTCTTTAATTCTTTTTGTTGGCTGTCTAAATAAATCACTAGTCAGTAAATCAGGTTAAGAGAAATTAGACAGTCAGAATGTTTTATTTAGTACTTATTTTGTATATGTTCTCTTCTCTCACAGCAAATTATGAAACATTGTCCCACTCTGGCATTGCCATTTTCTTTGAGGTGAGATATCCTACTTGAAACCAGAGCCATTCAATCATTGATACTGGGGAAGAAGTGGATATGGGTGTGGTGGTGAGCCGTGCAATGAGACTCATGAGAGTCCCAAGTTCCACTGTTCATCCACCCTGTGGGCTTGCTCCCAATCCTCCTATACTTCAATTTCTGCTCCTCTCAAGTTGACACAATAGTGTCCACAATGAGAGTGACTATCAAAAGATGATATTCTGTACACAGTATTTCTCTAGTCGTTATTTGCCACTGATCTAGGCTGGGACAGTCCTGAGGTCTTAGACAACAGAGGAGATTTAGAGTATATTTTATACATTAAAATAGCATGAATAGAGGAGGGATAGACTTGGGTGAGGTTCACTGGTCCAATAATAGCTGCAATGAAAATGGAAGCAGCCAGCTCTTGGATTTGTGGAGAAACCAGGTCACCTAGAGCAGAACAGGCAGATAGGTGAAAAATAGTGCTGAGCAGGTCAGAAGCATGGAAGAACTGCCTGCAGGATGATTTTGTGATGAGCTAGCCTGGCCTGGAAGGTAGGTACTCACTAAATGGCAAGAAAGCTCGAACAGAAAACAAGCTGAAGCTGCAGCATTTGAGCTCTTCTGAAATCCAAGGAGATTTACTTACAAAGCATGCCTGGATACCTGGCCCCTTACTAATTGTGAATACATCAGCACTTACTTCAAAGGAATGAACTTGTTTTCAATACTAGGATATCATATTTTTTCTAGAACTTTTCTTAGACAATCATATGAATGAACAAAATTTTAATTCCAAGGGTGCTGTCTGGATGCTGAATGCTTTGTTTATACACCAAGCCTGAATGTCTTCCAGGACAGGTGAGCCTAGCTATGATGCTATATCACTTTTACATCAGGCAATAGTCCTTTCTTCCAAATGTACAGTATCACAGAACTCCACATGCTTTGTCACTGTTTCTTTTCAAGTCAGTTTTCCCCAAATAAGATATTGCAAGTTGTATCTAATCCTCAAGGTCCTTCTGGTAGATAGACTAACCATATACACAGCAAGCCAGGTCACAATAGTTTTAACTACATTGTTGTGTCTACACTTCATATGTATTTTAATAACTTGAAAATGATGGATAATTAGATCCTGAAATCTGAAGGGACAGTGAAATCAAAAGAGACAGCTAGGCTGGGCTTCCTTGGAATAGAGCCTTGGAGCTGGCTTGAGAAGTTCCAAAGAACAGCTGGAGCTAAATATGAAAGCAAGAATGTCCAGAGCCACTGTTGCATTGGGGACTAATACACATTTCTGGGTTTACCCTATGTTAATTTTTCTTCTGGAAAAACATATTAAAGGGTGATATTCAGTGTTTATCTTACAAAGGGGGTTGATGTCTTCTTGCTGATGTCAGCCTAGACCCAGAAGCCTTCTATCCACTTCCCTATTTTTCTAGGTAGAGTTACTGCTTAGTCTAATGCATATGAGGGCATGTACGAAACTGTGAAATCTGAATGTATATGTGGAAGGACAGAGAGATATTCTGTTTTTCATTTAGGCCTGGGGTTGAATAATTGGCATCAGTGTGTAGAGGGAACTTTATTTTTAACCACTTCTTGGAAGTAGATATTTGAAATTGCTGAATTAGTAATACCATTACCCCCACTAAATCTTTCTGGAAAAACACTGAAAAAAAAAAGAGACTCTGTATTTATTTTATTTTATTATTTTGATTTATTTATTTTAACTTTTTTTGAAATAAGTTCTTCTGTATATTACAGGCTGGCCTCAAATATGGTGTAAAGTGGAGGCTATATATCCTTTCATTTCTGATCTTCATGCCTTTACCTCCAAAATGCTGGGATTATAGGCAGGCTACAATTTCTAGTTTATAGAGTGCTGAGGATAGATCCCAGGGTGCTATGCATGCTAAGTGAGCATTTTGCCAATTGATCTACATACCAGGCCAGACACTGCATTTTAATTCCTTCTTTATCTCTCAGGACAATTTGCTCCTTTTTAAAGTCATTAACTCAAAATAGTAATATTTCTCTAAGTTTCAGATTAAAATAGGAAATGATGCTTTGATATAATTTGGGGGGAAAGTTGTTGGATTCTGATATTGTGAATATCATTAATTTCTGAAATGTAGGTTATATAAAATGATAATGTAATATATGCAGAGAGCTGAAGAGGAGAGAATATTGAAGTTTTCTTTCAGGGCACTGGGCATAAGAAGGGAATAAAGAGAAGTCCTTTTTCTATGATTGGCTGCAAATGAAAGAACCTGAATACAAGTCAATGATAAGATAATATCGGGGATGTTGAGAGCAATGAGAGGAGCTGCTAAGAAACAGGTGAGCATCACGCCTGAGAAGTTCAAGTCTGATGCACTGGCCCTGCGTTTCTCATCTGGAGGACACGCTTTGTTTTTTCAGTCACAGGGACACACTGAAGGTCTTTGCATTCATTATATTTTTATATACTACTTTCCTGCTTCCTTTTATTTTAGTCAACAAAGAAAGGAACAAGTTTATTGATATATAGCCCCATTAAATACAAATCATGCAGCACAATGCTACAAGTTCTATTAGCATTCTTGTTGGTTCCTAAAACCAATTCATTCATAGGCTTTCATTCCCACCATTCCGCATGTAGCATAAAGAGGTCATTTTCATTCTAAATGAGAAAGCGTGTTAGAAAAATGGCAGCATTTAAAAACAAGGAGTTGGTCACCATTAATTTCTGCTCTGAATTCACTAGGCAAAATTTCATTATCTGCTGGTGTATTTTAGGACCAACTCAAGGTGAGTCATTAAGTTTGGGGACCTTAACTAATATCTTAAATAGAGCTGACTTGTTTAACTGTGTGTGTGTGTGTGTGTGTGTGTGTGTGTGTGTGTGTGTGTGTGTTGGGGGGGTGTCGTGTCCTGTCCTTAGATAATCCTCATTCTGACTCTATGAGCAGAAACTAGGATGCCCTTGTCCAAATGTCTTACCTTCTGGAGAAAAGTAGCCACTTAGACAAGCAAAGATTCCAAATGCCTCATTTCTCAGAGAGCAGCTCTGTCTTTCCCAGAGACACTTCTCCTTGGTATTCACAAGTGCCATTCTGGACAGCACACGTGTTCTGGCTCTGCCTAATTCCTCTCCCCAGGTTGGGTGAAATCAGTTCATCTACCTAATGGCATTCTGAATAGACATGTGCATCTGATCTCACCTGAGGACAGAAAAGTGACACAGACAAAGGCCCCCTTATGCCTCCTTTTTCTAAATAATTTCCTCATGTGTAGAGAGTCCAAGGTGGAGTAGCTCTTTCCAGCTACATCAGCTGTTCATCCAGGATAAAAGCTCACCCCACCTTCTGAGGTCAATTTGTCTCAGTTGAAGGAAATGGAGTATAAAGGTCCAGGAAAAGCAAATTTTGGATATATGTATAGTGCATAGATGTACTAAAAATCAAAAATAAAATTCTGACTTTCTATGACACATTTTAAGGGAATAATTTAGAAAGAGAATTTTTTTGCTGATACCTATAACCCTAAACATGAACACCCAAAACTGCTGATAAGGACTTTTTCCTTTGTGACTTAGAGGTATCAATTGTTAATTGGATTAGCTAGCCAGCCTTATCAGTTTAGTATTCAGAAATACCTTGTAATGACACAGTACTATGTAATGAAGTGCTATGTTAGAACCAACTGAGGTCAGTTAGAAACATATCTGGAAAGACTGAATAGTGGCAATACTCATATTTTCAAAACAAAAATAAGGAATTAAGCTGGAAATGTTGATTTTTATTTTTAAACTTATGTACAAATAAATACATGATTAATGTAAAGTATTTAATAAGTTATTCTCATTGAAAATAAAATTAATGAAATAAGAACTCTGTAGCACTAATCCTAATTGGTCTTATTAATAAAAACCCAGAGTCAGATATTAGCGTGAATGCTGAAAATTCAGAGAAGCCGAGCAGCCAGCCACTAGTTCTTACCTCTACAAAATCCTCAGCCAAAAGGGCTGAGCTACTGTCTCCTCCCACCTTATCACTTCCTCTCTCCACCCAGCCATATCACTTCCTGTCTTCACCTCCCTAGTGCTGGAATTAAAGGCATGAGATCCCAAGGGCTGGAATCAAAGGTATGTGCCACCACTGCCTGGCTCTGTTTCTCTTTTATACTGGACCAATCTTGTGTAGCCTAGGGTGGCCTTGAACTTACAGAGATCTGTCTGCCTCTCTTTCCTAAGTACTTGGATTAAAGATGTGTGCCACCACTGCCTGGCTTCTATGGCTATAGTGGCTTAGCTTCACACTCTGACATTCAGGCAAGCTTTATTTGTTAGATCACAAACAAAATATCACCATAGTACATTGATAAAAAAATCCGTATATTGTTTTGCAATGACCCAGTGAATAATAATAATAATAATAATAATAATGCATAATACTGTTATTGTCATGGATTTGAAACTAGTAAATACTATCCCAAGGCCAGGCAGTGGTGGCACACCCCTTTAACCCCAGCACTATGGAGGCAGGGGCAGGCAGACCTCTGTGAGTTTGAAGACAGCTTGGTCTACAGAATGAGTTCCATGGCATCCAGATCTACACAAAGAAACCATGTCTCAAAAAAAATCAAAAGGAAAAAAAAAAAAGGTATCTCAAGAACATAAGAGGTAAGTACAAGGCCTCTAACCTGCTACTTGCTAAATACATGATGCAAGCTTTCTTCTGGCCCTGCTCTTGTTATATTTTACAACTTCATCATAAATACCAGATTGGACCAAGGCCATGATGTTTAAAGAGGGGGATATCCTTGTCACTAAACTAAGACAAAACTAGTAGGGTTAGAGATTGTAATACAAAGCACCAACAAATACAAAGGGTAATTACTACCGAAGAAAATCATCATCCTTGAAAGTGCTCCTTGTATTAGTCAGGGTTCTCTAGAGCCTCAGAGAATATATATATAATATATACATATATATATATATTCCAACAATGGTGGGCTATAACAGAAAGTCCCCAAATCCAGAAGATGCTCACCACAAGGCTGCATGTCTCAGCTAGTTTTCAGTAGATGCTGGAATTCTGAAGAAGTAGGCTACAATACCAGTAAAGGAATGGACTGGCTACCAAGGCAAGAGCAAGCAGGCAAAGAGCACAAGCTTTCTTCTTCTTCCATGTCTTTATACAGGTTATAGCCAAAGGTGTGGCTCAGATTAACGGTGTATCTTCCCTCCTCAAGATACAGATCAAACATGTGTGTCTTCCTATCTCAAAGACTAGACGTGGATTCACACAAGTAAAAACAAGCTCTCACAGGTGTACCTTCCATTTCTGGATTACAATCATTCCAGATGTAGTCACATCACACTCTTGACAAACCCCATGCTTGTCTCAGATAACAGACAAGCTATCCCAGAAAACGCACAGCATTTGTTCTTAATTCAGTGAAAAAAAAATCACTCATTTTGGAAGCCACACAAAGGAGAGAGCTCTTATTCAGTGCCCACTTGCTTTGCTGTAAGATGAACACTTCCTGTTCAGGCTTGTCTGCTCCTGAATGAGCACTCACACAAGTGAGCTAAGATGCTCAAATTAAGACCATGATTCTGTATATCACTCCACAGAAACCTGAGGGCAGCTTTTTCTAAAATTAGTCTTTACCAGTTTTTTTCACCGTAGATGGATGATTAAAATGAATAAAAGCCTTGAGTTGTTCAAAATCATTTGGTATCTGCTTCTTTCTTGTCTTCATCTTTGAGTTAGACTGTACTTGGCTTTTTATATGGGCATGTTGATCATTAGAGGATAGTCTATCAAGACCAACAGTGTCAAGTTGTTCTATTGTCTCTGAGCTTGTGCACATTCCTTCTGCTACATCCTTGTAACTTCTCACCACTCTAAGCACTGAGAACTCATGTGATCAAGACATTTATGCAAGATGATGGTGCATAACTGGAGGGATTTAAAAGTTCTCAATTCTAACTGCTTGCTACCATATCAAGTACAAGGTAAAATACCTTTACACATGAAGAGAAACTCCTTTTGACATGTCCTTGACTGATGGACAAACTCCCAAATTTTAGCTCATGTGTCCATAAAATCCGCACAAGCCATTGTCACCCTGGATACCTCTGGCCAGTGCATGTTCCCTTCTGCTCTGATTGGAGCCTTCATCTGAGATCTCAATGTAAGAGCCTTGCATGTCTTATTCATGATAAGTCACTTGGTCTCATTTCTATTGTTCCTTATTACACAAGATCCCATTTCTGTAGCAATGTTGCCATCCATGTCTTGAGACATGCTCTATCTCTTTCTGTACTGACTCAGAGCTTGCCCATATGACTTATTTGTCCAGTAAGCTGGAAGAAGATGTGACACGGATTTGACAAGTGTCTTTTTTCGATGGGTTTACCCACTTTTTGTTCTTGGACCCCTGGTGCCCAACTGAATGAAGGTGGTCTGCTGGGATTGGAGCACTATACACATGCAAACTAGCATGTCTGAGCTACAGTCATATGACCCTGATCTGGTGGGCTAGACTGCAGAGCACTCATGATGTTTGCATAAAATCTGATATGCCAGTCTATAGCAAAACTACTCAAGTCTTCTTCACCTGTAGAAATGTGAGGAAAAATGGCTGAATTATCTTCCAAATTGTTTTTATTATTTGTAACAAAAAGTCACTGATATATCTTGATATAGTATTGATTCCAAAATATTTATTATTTATATGTAGTGGGTAGCCATTCCAGTATTGATCTGGAAGTTCCAACCCCCACTGAGGCTTCGGTAACTGTCACGCCTACAAGGTGGGGCTGAGAGAGGACCCTGAAGACCTAGATCCAGATGGGCCGGTTCTTTTGGTTCCTGGACCCAGGACACTGAAGGTAGACCGAGCAGAGTTCTACAGAGAACACCACCGGACTGCGCTACACCTTTCCCAGACCCTGCAACCTATCCCTTCACTTGTAAGTTAACCCACAAAATAAATCTCCCTTTTAACTACATGGAGTGGCCTTAATAATTCCACCAATATTTATAGGTGGTATTGAAGTATTTAAGTACTAGAGTAAACAGTAGAGAACTTATAAATACTCTACTGTTCATGGCCTAAATTGAGAAAATCAGATTCCCATGATAAAATGAAAATGACTTGTTTGAAGTCCCTCAGCTAATGAATATCAGACTGTGGTAGAACCTGTATTTCCTGGTTTTAACTCAAGTCATTTTGCTTCTACACTAGTATTATGCATTGTGTTTCCAGTTGTTTATGAAAAATGTCCTCATCCCTGTTGTCTACAGGTGGAGAGTTTTGTTTTTAATGCCAAGAAAGCCTATGTTACATACATTGACCTGTGCTCATGTCTTCTTATTTTAATATTTTTATTTTATAATTAACTTAATTTCACATATCAATCACAGATTCCCCCGTCTTCCCTCCTCCCACCTCCCAGCACCCTCCCCCTCCCCCAATAAGTGAGACAGATGTTTAGCTTGAACTGTTTGGGAGGCCCCCAGGCAGTGGAGCCAGGACCTGTCCTTGGTTCATGTGCTCATGTCTTCTTGATGCAAGTTCCTATTCCGGATTGTAAAGAGTGCTTTGTGCATTCCTATGCTACATTCAGCAATGTGTCCTTAGTTCTGAGCTCATCAGATTCCTAATCCTTAACCAAACAGCTGCCAACAGCATGCTCACGTCTTCATTTCTTCATTCATCAAACATTTAACGTTTGCTTACTATAACGTACCCTGTTTCAAACCTTGGCCCCAGTTCGTCACAATTTGCCTTAGTCCTTTTGTTTTAAAACAAAGACAGTTCTGGAATAATCATTTCCATAAGAAGTCAGTTAATTACAGTTGAGAAAAGTACTAATTAAGAAAAGCATTTCATATGCCTGTAGACACTTTCAGAGAGCTCCTCATAAATGTTCCTCTTTCCTGAATCCTGACCTGGTAGAAACAAACTTTTAAGAAAAAGAAAACGAAGAAAAGTAATAGAAATTTCCCTTTGATACACACACTCCTCTAAAATACTTAACATGCTCCTCAGAAAGGGCCACATTTGAACTCATCTCTGTGTATTTCATATGGCACCTCACCTTTAGAACTCTGGAAGTGATACATTTTTAACTATGTGGTTATCTTTCTTCTGCCATGATACATTTCATCGTCACCCAAAAGTACCTTAATTGCAAAAACTGAAAGTGGTATATTTATTATAAGTAACATTATATTTTTTAATTAACTAAATGGAAAGAAAAAAGGAAAATGATTTTTATCAGACAGAAAAGGAGTTCCATTTCTTAGAAACATAAGTACAATTGACAAATAAAAATTAAAGTCTATAGCCTGTTTTTAAATGCACATATGCAATATACAGACATAGGTGATGAAACAATAACAACTACCCAACTAATTCACATTCTCACTTCACATAGTTAGCATTCCATATGATGAGAACAGTTGAGATGGACTCTTAGCACATTTCAAGTGTGGAGTACAGCACTAGCTGTAGTCACCATGCTGCACAGAGGCCCCAGAATTTGCTCTTCCTTGCAGAACTATACCTTTGTCCCCTCTGGCAGCACTTCTCTATTCTGTTAATGTTACTAAAAACCACTATTCTCCTCTGTTTCTACGAATCTGGTTAATTCCACTGTTGCTCTGATTGATTGATAAATAAAATGCTGATTGGCCAGTAGCCAGGCAGGAAGTATAGTGCAGGCGGGACAAGAGAGAGAGGAGAAGGCTGGGGAGAAGAAGGCTGAGTGAGGAGACACTGCCAGCTGCCACGAGGAGAAGCATGATGTAAGATACCAGTAAGCCACGAGCCACATGGCAAGGTATAGATTTATAGAAATGGGTTAATTTAAGATATAAGAACAGATAGCAAGAAGCCTGCCATGGCCATACAGTTTATAAGTAATATAAGTCTCTGTGTGTTTGCTTGGAGGACATGAGTGGGAGAGATTTGTCCCCACTGCTGGCAGGCCAGGACACAGGAAAGCTTCAGCTACATTCCACATGTAAGTAAGGCCATGTGGCTTAGTTTGCTTAGCAGAATGACCCCAGGTTCACATGTGAATATCATCTATTACAATCTATGATATAGTATATTATATTAATATATAGTATATTAACATTTTTTATGTATCAGTCCTTAACAACTTCAATAGTAATACAACTATTTCTTTGAAATACCAAGTCCATTTTCTTCCAAAATACACCAAGAGTAGCATAGTTGATCATATGATGGTTTCATCTTTAATTCTTTCAAGAACCAATATTCTGTTTTGCTGGGATGGCTAAACTGATACATATGCCAGTCAACAGTGTACAAGGGTTCTCTTTTCTCCCCATTCTCAACAAGGTTTGATGTGACCTGTCATTTTGATGATAGCCATCTGACAGTAGTATATAGGGAGAGTGGCGTGATGGCTTCTTGTTGTTTCAACTTGTATTTTTCTGATAATTAGAGACTTCAGATATTTTTGAATTTATCTTTTGGTCTTCTTTTGAGAAACATCATCAGGTCCTCATATGTTTTTAAATCTATCACTTTTTGTTATTATTAAGTAATTGTGAGTCTCTCACATATTTTTAATATTAATCCCTTATCAGCTGTGTGGTTAGCATTTTTGTAGTGCTGGATATCACATCTAGAGACTTACACATGCTAGGCAAATACTCCACTATTGAACTATATCCTTACCCTAGGTTTTGTGGGCTAGCTATAAAGTCTTGCTAAGCAGTCATGGGTACCTCCAAGCTTGTCATTTTCCTGCTACAACCTCTAAAGTACTGGAAATACAAGTGTATTACACCTGCAAATAAATTCTCACATTCCATAGGTTTTTAAAAAATATTTTAAATATTTCCTCTGCAGTGTTTGAAGCAATCCTGTTTGTCTGGAGACCTATATTTGCTTTTGTTGTTGATGCCTCAGGGTTTGCATCAAACAAAACAAAACAAAAAGCAAAGAAAACTTGTCAGAACCAAAGTCAAGAGGTGTTTCCCTTTGTTCTAAGAAAGATCATTCCCAACTGAAATTTCTTAACATGCTTTGAAGGGAAGAAGTGACTATAAGGTTTGTGTTTGCAAAGGATGGTCTCCGGGATGCTGTGGGACAGTCTGTATGTGCTCTGATTGGTCAATAAATAAAACACTAATTGGCCAGTGGCCAGCCAGGAGGTATAGGCGGGACTAACAGAGAGGAGAATTGAGAAAACAGGAAGGAGCAGGGAGACACTGCCAGCCGCCATGACAAGCAGCATGTGAAGATGCCGATAAGCCACGAGCCATGTGGCAAGGTATAGATTTATAGAAATGGATTAATTTAAGATTAAGAACTAGATAGCTAGAAGCCTAAGCCATTAGGCCAACAGTTTAAACAATATAAGTCTCTGTGTTTACTTGGTTGGGTCTGAGCAGCTGTGGGACTGGCGGGTGACAGAGATTTGTCCTGACTGTGGGCCAGGCAGGAAAACTCTAGCTAAACTGGGGCCTTCTTCAAGGATTAACTATAACTCTTGGACATGCATATTCTTGAGTTCTGCCCCAGTAAAAGGGACAAGTATGCCTAGACAGTACATGACAGGAGAGGTAGAATGAACATCTCCTACGAGACTGTCTTCTACACTTGAAATCTTTGCAACAAAGTCACCTAAATAAGACCTGTACAATGACAGCACCAATTGATATCTCAACATATATGGAAGAAATCTCATGACGTTTTCTACTAAATGAAGATCTACAAGCAACTAATGGCTACTAAAAGAGAGAGAGAATCAGTCTTCTCCAATGATGAGACTCCTGATAGTTTATCCAATCTCAAGGGGTCATCCCTAAACCTAAATACATATAAGCAACACTAAATGGACTCTGCAATTTGTATATATATAACAAATATTAGGGAAGAAGAGGTCATTAACTGGAAAGGTAGTGGGGAGGGTCTCATATAAACTTTTTTAAAACCAGTTTCCCTATCATTTTCTTTGAATGGAGTGATGTTTCTTGGTGAAAGCAAATTTGAATCAAATAGCCTGTCACTCTCCATAGATAAGAAATAATTCAGTTTGACACTAGCCTCTAACTGGAATACACTTTAAAGTGAAATAAAACTGAAGATCCAACTAGTGTGATGGCTCATCAGGTAAAAGTACCTACCACTAAGCCTGATGACCTGAGGTGGATTTCTGAGAACCAACTGGTAGAAGGAGAGAACAGACTATTACAAATTATCTACTTACTACACATGTGTACTGTGGCATGTACACACATACACACACATACACACACACACACACACACACACACACATTAAAAAAGTTGAAAAAAATCTAGAGATCTTTGTTTTAAGATTTTTAACGGAGGAGCTGTAACATCTCAGGAAGTAAATTTTCCATCTGTCTAGTGGTAAACAATGAACCTTCTGTACTCTGACTTAGCTGACATCCTTGAGAATTAGCTTCTATATAGAATTTATTTAAACATGTTTATCTCTCTCTCTCTTGAAAAAACTGTCTCCCAATTCCCCTAAGACACTTTTTGCTCTCATGAAATACATTGGTCTTCCTAAAACAGAAGAAATTAATCTTATTAACTAATTATCTATATATTGTAGTACTTCATATTTTATTCTTCCTCATATTTATATTTTAGATTCAACTTGGATGTACAGATGAGGAAGATCATTCAGTGTAGATAATTACCACATCAGATTTTGTAGATAGTGGTTTTTCTCATTGTACCTTGCTATGTGAACAGGAGGTTTACTAGGGATGTTCATGAGTATCTATAGTTTGTGTAGAGCATGAGGCTCTTTACCAACTCAGATTCATCTTGAGTGAATTTCTAATTCTATCATACATGTGTGAAATACACCAAATTACCACAATTTAAAAATGAAATAAGGCAAGTGGTCTATCTTTCCTATGAGCTAAGATTTTAAGCAGTGTCAGAATAAAATATTCTGTGAACCAAATGAGGTAGAGGTAGAAGGGAGCTTTCCTTTAACATAAAATTCTGTAATAAAATATTCTCCATGGGTTTTTTTAATAGTATATGACCCTCATCATGAATCCATTTAAATACCACTAAAAGACTTTGCCTCTTTTAAGCATTAATAAATTATAGGATCATTTTTAATTAGAAGATTTAATGTTATGCTCCATAAGATTATTTGTTGTATTCTGATAATGAGTAATGGCTACAAAAGTCAAGGTCTACATTTTTCATCTCTCCATAAATTAATGTCTGACATTCAGAGCACTTAGTATGATGGAGTTTCTGGTGGACAATGCTGGAACATTGGCCAGATTGCTTTCCATGATGTATAAATATTGGCAATAGGTCCCAAATGATAAACTCTCAAAATGTTATAAGCCTCAAATAACTGTCAATGGATGAACCCATCAATCAATACCCTAAACACATAATAGGAACAAAAAGGATGTGCTGGTCAATAGTACTGTTGAATACAGCAGAACGTTACATTACATTTGTGGGTTTATTTTTTTAATTAAAGTATGAAATTTAAATTATAGTGAACTTCAGACACAGAGAGCATTCATGTTAAGTGTAGCAACGTGCACACTCAGCACAGACTGTTTTGGAAAAATTGCAGAAGCATGCTTGAATCTACAAATCTACTCTTGTTTTGTGATTAAGAAGTAAGTTACTTTCACTGATCAATTGTACTGAACATAGTTTTGTCCTTGTAGGTTCAATTGTAACCTGCATGTAGATAGATCACCTTTTCTCTCAAAATAGAATATGTTAATTTGATCTATATCAAATATAGATCTTAATAATATCAAATATATCTTAATAATATCAGCATCAACAACACATTTTTTTTAGGGAGTATATTAGGCAGGATACATGTAGTTGTGGAATTTTTAAAAAATATTTATGTTCTTATCACTTTTAATTGTGAAGTTTTTTAGTGTGTGTGTGTGTGTGTGTGTGTGTGTGTGTGTTCACACACTAGTACATGTGCTTGTAGAGGGACAGAGGCCTCTGATTCCCTTGCAGCTGGAGTTACAAGCAGTTGTAAGCCTCCTAAAATGGGGACTGGAAATTGAACTCAAGTTATTTGCAAGAGCAATATGCAGTCTTAACTGCTGAGCCATCTCTCTAGCCCCTAGTTGTGGAATTTTAACAAAAGCTCTGTGTCTGCCATTTCTTCGCTTTACAAGTGATCAAGATGAAGTTGATATGAAGAACATTTGGTGAACCTCATCTCCCAGGGTTTGACAATGGAAAGGTGCTATGTGAAAAAAAAATATTTTAGAAAACTGATTGTAGACGGAAAATGGTAGTATTATCTGTGTTATCCATTTACTCAATAAATACTCACTGTGGTCCTTGTCATAGGTGCAACAATGAAGAACATTAACCTGGACACACTGGCTGTTTTGATTCTAAAATCTGTTCTGTATGGTGAAACAGCAGCCATACACTTAGGAGAATTTTTTTTTTAAATGCCTGAATCTTTTCATTGACAGATGGACTTCCTCTAAAATGTGGACTTTCAAGACCAAACATTCCAAGGCCAAGTGGCTTCTGGGGACATCTCATTTTCCAGGCAGACTGTGGATCAGGCATCCTTGCATTTGGATGGCTGGTTTCCCAGGGGGCCTTGAACAGATTGGGCCCAGCACTGGCACAGAGAAAGGCTGGAGAATCATCTCCTGGAAGCCTCAATTAGTGTTTGGTGTATGAACATTAAACAATGCTGAACGTGGAAACAATACATCACCCGGCAGGTCCCAGAACATAAGCAGAAGGCTGGCCACAGGCCAGGGCCCAGGGCCAAATCCCTTGTCAAGGACAGCTCTTCTTGGAGAAATGACAGCAGGTTTGAGGGCATCAGGTTCACCCTTAAGAGGTAATAATATAAATTACTCTTTGAAAATGGGAAGAAGGCAAGAAGGTGGCTTTTGCTTGCTTGTCTAACAGGCATTTTACTTCTCTGGCACAACTTTCTTGATGGTCTAAAATAAGTGAATTTTATAAAAATAACAACAAAAATTTTCGAGGAGACAAGCGAAGGCAAGGACATTGGCCTTTATTGTTCTGGTTGTCTCTTAGACTCCCCTGACCAACCACTGTGGTGATATACTGTGTACCCTAATCAAATTTGCCTGAAGATCAGAGGACAGAACAAGCCACTCAATTAAACATAGAGGCCAGGCAGTGGTGGCACACACCTTTAGTCCTAACACTGGAGAGGCAGAGATCCCTCTGGACTACACGAGATTGATTCATTCTAGGAGAGAAACAGAGCCAAGCAGTG
This sequence comes from Peromyscus eremicus, assembly GCF_949786415.1. Lineage (NCBI taxonomy): Eukaryota > Metazoa > Chordata > Mammalia > Rodentia > Cricetidae > Peromyscus > Peromyscus eremicus. Next base: position 19,946,575 of record NC_081435.1, read on the forward strand.
GTGGCACACATTTTTAATCCCGGTACTTGGGAGTCACATGCCTTTTAATCCTAGCACTTGAGATCTCATGCCTTTGCTTGGGAAGCACACATGCCTTTAATCCCAGCACTAGGAAGGAAGTGATGGCTGGGCAGAGAAAGGCGTGAGGAGACAGAAATTAGGACCTTTTCAGGCTGGGGTGTCCTAGAGGTAAGACGTGACAGTGACTTGTTTGTCTCTCTGATCTTTCAGCATTTACCCCAGTATCTAGCTCTGGTTATTTTTATTAAAAGACTCTTTAGAATTAGTGTTACAAACTACTCAGAGGGAGATTTTTCCATGTGTGGCACTGAGGTTTTTGTTACATGGTCTATGGTTCTTTTGGGGAGCATTATCACCCCAAGTGGCATAACTTCACTTAATATATGCATGTATATATACTTATATATTATATGTTTATTTTAATATGAACATAAAATATATATACCTACAGCTTTTTCAAACATCTTTAGTGTTATTTATCTCTACCCTCTAATTCTTTCTCTGTCTTGCTCTCTCCCTCTACCCTTCCCAGTTAAAGCCCTCCCCCTCAATTTCTCACATTTCCTCTTTCATAGCACCTGCATCCATCATCCACCCTACTACCTCCCTCTATATATAGCTCCTCCCCTGCCATAGCCCTTTTTACTTTCCTGGTTTCTGTGGTTATACCAGATTAAATGCTTACAACTAAGATTCAGAGCTAAGATCCAAAGAATGGTTGGAGAAATTGAAGTTCCTGTTTTGGCATATTGAGATACAAATAATACATTCAATTCAGTATGTGGTGAGGGTAGACAGGTACATGAGTATGCATCCCTGTGCTGGTTCGTGACAGAAGACAAAATTGAGAAGCCAAGTGATTTGAATTATATGGACATTATGAACCCATTTTGACTTATGTTGAAAATCTTAAAGTCTCAGTTTCCTCATTAGTTATCTTTCAGTTGAAAGAAATTTGAAAATTACCATAGCACAGGGACGTTATCAATGAGGACAAAGAACAATGGTGTTAGATTTAGAAGACAGATATTTGAGTTCTGGCTCTTCAGCTGGTTAATGTTAGCACTTTAGATAAGTTATGTAACTCATTCAGGTTTCATTTCTTTAGCTTTAAAATGATGAAATTAAAATCAATACCCTCATTGGTCTCTTTCTTGTCTAATGATCAAAAAGAAAGTCTTCCCTCTGTTTTAATGTTAGTTATCTCCATTCACTGAAAAGAGAATGGCTTGTAGTAATTTAGCTGTAAATTAATTAAAGACACAAAACTTTGTAATCACTTTATCTGAAAAGCATTAAGTCCTTAAATAGAAAAATCACAGGACATTTTAACTTCGGTTGGCGAAGGACCACAGAACCAGACTTAATTCTTCACTATCTACACAATTTTCTCAGAAGATAAACACGTTTTTCTCATTTTGAATTCTAATGGCCAGTTAATTTAGGCAGCATAGAGCTAGAAACAGGGATAAATCATAGCAAACAAAAGAAAAACAAATTGACTGAAATAATTTTATGATGGGCAAACAAAAACATTCATTTTCATAACTAAGCAAAGTCATTAAAGGTAGGCCTGGTATTTCAATAGAACAGTTTACGCTGACTGAGTTCATATTTTTTCTGTTATCATGACATCTGTGTAATCTTTATGCAAATGTATGACTAGCTATCAGACTCTTAGAGGGTAGTTGAGAATGAACTGGCCAGCAGGCTGCAGTTTACACACCAAGCAAGAACATCACTAATCTTAATGTCCTACATTTATGCATAGAATCATAAATTTACAGAATTAGGAAACTTAGAGCTTAAGTTCCTTTTGCACTTAGGATCAATTTCCAACAGCCTCAACTATGTCTAAGACAGTGACTGGCATCTCATTTACAGTCTACACGATGCCTGTGAAATTCTAAATGAAAAGCAGCCCTTTACAGTTTCAAACGCTGAACTGGTAGTTCCATCCTTCATTTCTGTCATTTCCTTTAGAGAAACCAATAGACAACTGCAGTGTGGGGCCTTTGACTTTATTAGAATACATGGTGCTTTCTTTCAAACTTTCTGTGCAGTTTTAGGGTCTTGAAGTCTCTATTCCGCGCTTGCTCATAAGTGTTGACTCTTTATGCATGAACTCATTTCATCACTTTACTTTTTAAATGTGTTAACCAGAATGAACCATGATTAATTAGATAGGATCTGATCATTTTAGACATTGGTAGACAATCTGCTTTCAGATTTTACTTATATGGAGCTTGAGGAACTAGAAAGTCATGCTATTCCATAAGATTGCCAAGTCAGACACTACCACATATGTACTTTTGTACTATGTTGATTTTTTTCTGCTCTAAATTTAATAAGTTTAGTATATGACGTTCTTTAGCCTGACTTGCTGCTTGAATGTGCTCTCTTCATCTGATGCTCATAGTCACAAACATGTAAATTTATTCTTTCTATCATGTGTATTAATGAGAATTGTGATGGTCAGTATAGTACTTAGGCAAACAATGTTTCACTTTAGAGGTGCTTATTAAATTCCTTTATGACATATAATGTCTTTAAACAACATAAAAAACTGAAGATTTTAAGCTAACTTTATTTGGAACTATAGGTCCTCCAACCCTGACAAGTGCATGCGATTCTTATTATTATAGTTCATATCTTGAAGGAAAATACTGATATCTATCATTTATAAAATGATGAAGTTCACACTTCCCTCATGTCACATTTATTCTTGTTGACTTTTGGCTCAGATTCCAGCCACTGACACCAATTTGAATATGTGTAATGGCTTTCACTGTGTTAGCATGCCACACTTAAAGCCACAGGAGAATGCCTCTGTCACTTTGGCATGACTGTCAGTTTTACATGACTGTGTTATGAAGATAAGACCAAGAACCATATTACACAGTCAATGAGAAACATGCTTTACCCCTTTTCAGATCTATTCCATGCTCAAATTAGTATCTGTCACCATTGGGATTGAGTCAAAGTAATGTCCTATATTTTCTTTTACGTCTTTTTAAAGTCCCTGCTCTCCCTTTCCACCTCTCTTCCTCATCTTTTAACTACCATCTCCCTCTGCATTTCCTGACATTTTCTTCTATCCGTCTTTATCTCTCCTACACATATCTGATGCAAATTCTTTGGCTGGAATCTGTCATTGTTACTTATAGTCTTCTCTTCTATCTTTATTCTTATGTTTTGATCTTAGAAAAAAAGAACCTCAATATTCTTCTGGTCATGTTCTTACTGTGGGTATATTCTGTCTTGATCTAGCTAAACTGACCCACCTGTATCTGAATGATTGCAATGTGGTACTTCAGATACAAATACATTCCACTATTCTAATCACAGGGACTGTCTTCCACTTCTTTCTGTTTTTTTTCTTTGGACTCTCATTCATTTAGCTTTGTTTAAAACCTTCTCTTTCTATAGATAGTACCACCCATATTTTCCTTCATAAAGTCCTAGCCCCTCCCCCCACTTTCTCTAGTGATACATGGAGATAGTCACTGTTTAATTATTATTGGTATTAACCCTCTTTTTTTTCTAAAATGCCCAGTCTTGTTATTAACATAATCTTTGTAATAACATGATTACCATCAGCCTGTTAGAAGTCATAGCACCAAAGAGCTCAATTAGAGCTATTAGGTTTGCTTTGGTAATGACATGATAAATGAGTAAAAATCACAAATACCAAGCCATTATTACCACATCTTCTTCAACGTCAAATAATGCCTTCATTAAGCCACCCTGCCAAGTCCCTCATTGATTAGCACCACCTCCAAAGATGGTAATTCATAGAATTGATCAGCCATTAACTTAACATTTTCAAATGCCAAGGCGTAAAACTGTGCTTTGCAAGGGCAGCCCAGAAACTGCTTTTCAGATAAGGTTTTAAGATCATGTCAATTCTTGGATCCCAGTTGGTTGGCCCAAAAAGCTTCAGATAGTCAATTTTCTTCAATCAAAGAGAAAGTAATTTACATTTAAAAATTATTTTCATCACATCAGATTCTTTATCTATGTTAATTCTCACCTCAACTCTAAAATGATCTTAATTTTATAGATATGGACATCAAATCACCAGAAATAACAGTTATATAAAGAAGCTAAAGACCACTGCAGAAACTGCTGCTCAGTCCATAAAGTGTTCAGTATGTGTGCTGACAGTCTCTCTCTCTCTCTCTCTCTCTCTCTCTCTCTCTCTCTCTCTCTCTCTCTCTCTCTCTCTCTCTCCAACTTGGCACAAGCATGGGTGATCTGGGAAGAAGCAACCTCAATAGAGAAAATACCTCCATCTCAGATTGGCTTGATGCATGCCTGTGGGGCACTTCCTCGATTAATGATTTTTGTTTTTTGTTTTTTTCTCTTCTTTTTTTTTTTACATTTATTTATTTATTATGTATGCAGTGTTCTGCCTGCATGCATCCCTGCATGCCAGAGAGAGCACCAGATCTCATTACAGATGGTTGTGAGCCACCATGTGGTTGCTGGGAATTAAACTCAGGACCTTTGGAAGAGCAGCCAGTGCTCTTAACCTCTGAGCCATCTCTCCAGCCCCGATTAATGATTTTGTAATATGAGCTTGGGTTTATAACCTCCTGTGTTTATAAGTTGGATAAGTTATTTAACTCCCCACCTCCCTTTTGTAAAATGGGCATAGATATTGTTCCAGTCTCTCAAGTCTATCTCCCAAATTAAGTGTAAACATCTTAATTGTTGCAATGAACTTTTCCCAGGTAGCCATAAACAAATGTCTGTTTATACATCATAGAGCACCCATGACACACCAGGATACAGTTATTGACAAAGCATGAATGAGGCATTATTTACAGAAGCATGGGTGATTCAAGGCAGTTGCCTCACCAAAAAGCCCACTTCAGTGTAGGTGATAACTTCCCCATAGCTCAACAAATGGAGTTATCACTTAAGTTAACTTTTCACACTCTATACAACCTCATATCTCCCAGGGCCACAAGATCATGTGGTTAGGCAGAACTGTATACAGCTTTGAGGGAGGCCCAGAGTGGCACAAACCCACTCAATTTTCCTTCTGAGGGACAATCAACAGGCCTGATCTTGAGGGTCCAAAGTCTCTTGGAAATAATCACAACTGAGCTAATGAAGATAGTACCAACAGCTATGTTCAGAGGACAATGTTCTACATTAGTATAGTTTGAGTACATCGAATAATTATTATAATTATTTATGAATAATCATTACTGTAGATGAAACCATCCAGAGAAATCATATAGGAAGTTTTATAGTGGTTTAGAAAAATACTAGTAGGTTGCGTTCTTTCTTCCCAAAAGAAGGTCAGATGGTCTGTGGTACAAGCTTGCCCCTGACTGTGCTGAAGATGAGTGAGCTGGGATCTACTTTTCAGACTGTGAGCAAATCCTGGTCTTTAATTACTCCTGGCTTCTCTTACCACATAGTGTGATTCATTCACTTAAAATTACTACGATAGTTGCTGTCATAACAAATGCTTTCCTGAGAGTCAGATTGATGCTCCCTATTGTTTCCGGCTCATCGTAGGCCTGTCGGCAGTAATAGACTCAACCCAAACAAGCGTATTTTTCACTCACAGCCTGCCTTTTATGAGTCCCTCTGACAGCTCCTTAATAAATAATGCATTTCTAAATGTTGCTAAGCTTTTCTCCTTATTAATAATTCCAGTAGCTTTCCCAAAGCTTAAGAGTTTTATTTGGTCACTGGTTAGATTTTTATTTTTGCCTAGTCTTCCAATTTTACCTTTTTAGACAAATATCTGGACTGGGAGACATTACAACTATGATCTGTTCTTAGTAGGTATTCCAAAACTATGAGTTAGTATACAGTATGTATTGAGATGTCTAACAAGAACTTTCTGTTCCCAGGTTTTGTTTTGTTTTGTCGCTTTGTCCTCCCTTCTGAATCTTTTTGTCATGGGAACAAAAGAAAATACTTGGCTCCAAAGAGAATTTAGAGGTGGTTCTGGAGAGGTACTCGACATAGTATTTGTAAAATGATTCAAACTCTGCCTAAACATAGGAAGGTTACTTTTGATATTTGCAATAAACACATACTTCCCCATCCATAATAATAAGGACTTGTAACTTATCCATGCTGAAAGATATATTTGTCATGAAAACACTTTTGGCTCAATGAATTCAGGAAAGCACACACATATGTGAGAGAATTCACACACAAAAAATGAGCAAATTCCTGGAGGACGGTACAAATCCCATCCTTAGCAATAGTCAGGAGATTGAGTTCTCTTTAATTTTGAAGTACTTCAGCAGCCAAAAACCAAGTTGGTCCTCAAAGATTTTTGGTAAGCAAGTATAAAATTTCTTTAATGTTTTCTGAGAGCTGATGAAACAAAGAGATTAACTGATAAAAAGGAGCCCTCAGTCCTACTTTTAGTTCTGTGTGCTGAAAAAAATCCCCAGAGGTCCAGAAAGGCAAGAAAAAGGATGAGTTGCATGGCCCATTAGTCCCCCTTTCAAAGGTTACCTGAACTGCTTTAAGGGATTTGAGGTCTCAGACTCCTCTAATTTCTACGTAGCTGGTAAAAGGGTTGATGTAGAAAGGGCAGCAGTTAGAGTGCCTCAGAGAAGGGTCCATCTGGAACCACAAAATCAAAACACAAAACAAACAAACTCAGCAGAGGACAAAGATCCAGAGCACAGCCACTTGGCCACCTGCCAAATTCAAACTGGTTTGAGATGAGACCCAAAGACCAGACAAAAAGCTCAATGACAAGACTCCTCCTATGTAACTTGTTTCTGTCCCACTCTGGATCCATCCCTTAATCACTCCTTTCCTCCATCTTATCCTCATAATCATATTTTTACCCTGCTTTTTAAACTGATAGAAGTTCCTCCTGGTTCAAATCAGTGCCATCAGCAGGCCCACATTAGGACTACCCTGGCTAGATCCTCTACTGGGTTCCCTAATCTGTGGTCTCATCTTACTCACTGGAGCCTCCTCTCTAATTAAATGTTTCCAAAGCACATGATGGCAGCAACTACGTGATCCACCGCAGCTGATGGAGCTTAAACTATCCTCCTGCTGTATGAAGCCAACTGGACCTGTCTCTGCCTTAGATCCCAGGGCCAGAGCCTAAGCCCCCTTCCACTGTCTCACTTCTGCAGGCAACAGTCAATGAGACAATATGTCATCTCCTTTCTTTCTTTTACCTGTCTGCAAGTTCTGTAATGAAGAGTTAATGACGTAAAAGACTCCAAGTGAGAGGAGACATACCATACAGGAAATATGCCTTGATTGGTCACTTCTGTGTGCTGTTAGGATCTGGGATACTTCTCATAAGATCAAAATACCACTTCTGAGGCCACAGGAACCTTCCATCCCAAGGGTTCCCTTTCTCACTCTATAGAACCTCTAAGACCTCTGCACTATGACGTAGTCTCCACTCCTGAGAGGAGATTGCTGCCCTCCAATTGTTCTAATTAAAGGACAATTCTGCTTCTGCTAAAAAATAAAATAAAAATAAAAACTCAATAAATAAAAAGAGTAGATTAATATATACCAAGCCTTCCCATTGGGAGTATCCGCTCCATTGCCCATCCTCCCTCATCCTTTCCACAGCTTGCTGAGCTGAAGACATATACCAAGCCATGTGTTCACTTTGCTATGAGAATCTCCTCCTGTTTCCTCACTGTTTCTTGCAAGTAAATTGTAAATTTTTGTAGTGGAAGAAGGCTTTTGCTTAGCCACTTAACATTTAATATGTCATTTCTCCAAGGAAAGGATACTAAAATATATTCCAATATATTTATTTGTATCTATTTATATACCTTGTTTTGGATATATTATATCTTTTTGTATGCTTGTCAGTAATTTTCTTTTCTGGTGGAAACTTTCACCAACCAGTAAATACATTTGGCTTCTGTCAGATCTTTGCTGGCAACCCATCATTTCACGAAGAGTTAGTGCTAATAAATGATGATCATCTTTAAAGAGAAGAGGATGAGATCTCACCAATAAGAAACTTATTGAAGAGTCTCTTTCTAGAAGAATTAAATGCATCTTTAGATGTTGGCTATGATAGAATGAATAATTCATATCATGGGGGCTTTTGTGCTGCATTCTTAGTTTATCAAGGGATAAACTAAGGGAGAGTAGTAAAAAGAAAAACAGCCTACTCTTACAGGGATCCTGGGAAGACAATTTTGGCATACAATCCCAATAATGCTGTTGTGTCATGCAGATATTCTGGAAGTCTCTGCATTTGCCACTGTGCCTCCTCACCTTCCCCCTGTAGTGCACACCCATCACCCTCCACCTTTTAACACTCTGTCTTGGCAATCCACAGCAGGGCATCTGTTGGCAGAACGATCACAAGGGTATGAAATTCCCTGTCTCCCAGAGTCCCCTGCTGGCACCAGCCCAGGTTTCTACAGCAGGGCTTGCTCACTTACTGACCCTGGATTGTACCTTTGCTCTCAGCCTTAACTCCCCACCTCCAAACCAGTACTCCTTTTACCCCTAAATACAATTTGGACTTGGATAATTGAATCTCTGCCTACTTCTGGGAAAAGCCAAACTAGGACACAAATATATATTCCTTGTTTCAATAGAAATACATATTTTGATTTTAGTTATTGAAATGCACTTCCTTTTTTTATTAATTAAATATTCATTTTATAGGAGCTCATCATTGGCATCTATAGAGTTCTTCACATGAAATCCCTAAAATGGCTTTCTCTGTTTTTGTTTGTTTGTTTCCCTTGAGTATAGACACAAGCAGCCTTGTGGTAAACAGGCTGAAAGTTGCACTGAGAATACATTTGCAGGACTGTTGAGGAGGCAGATGAACGCATCACAGAACAGCACAAATGGGCACTCACAGTCTAGTACCCTGGGGAATTTCAGTTTTTATGCTTATCCTAAGGCTACAAGAGGAATAAAAGCGAGCTTACATGCAAGGCCTGTAGGCACAGCATCAATGAAGCAAAACTTCAAACCTGAGTGACACACTGAAGACCCAAACATGTTGTAATTCTCCTACTTTATTCATACTCATCTCAGGAATGACCTACAGACACTGACTTAGGAACTTGGGTAGCAATCACACCCTTGGAGTGAGTTAGGGTGGGCAGCATTGACTCTGTGGAGAATGACTGTCTAAGGTTCTGGAGCTGATATTCTCTCCTAAGTATGTACACCAGAGCTTGGCTTACCATTGATTTATAGTTAGCATGTCAGACATCCTGCCTTTTCACTAAGAATTCAAAATTAACACTCTAAATTTTACCCAGGATATAGATCTCAGTTTAGCAGTTGAAATCATCAGAATTCTGGAGTCCAGCAATTTTAAACTGGATGTGTGCCTGTGTGCCAACCCATAGCATTTCAATCTTTACCTTCACCTTTGGTGACTCCTCCCCCAGGGAACTCCTGTGGCTGGTGTAATTGTTGAACGCTATTTGTTTTGCAGTGCCTGAAACCAGATTGAAGTTCATTTTTGTTTTCCATCTCACAGAGGCTGCTGTTGAATTTTAAATTGTTTTTCCACATTCAATGCAAACTACTCATTTGTGACTCTTATGAGAAAGCTAGCTTTTGAACAAACAGAACACAATTGAGGATTTCATGTATTTTCATTTCCACACTCATGACTGATTGTCCACAATTCTTTCTCTATTCCAGACTAAGTCAAGCTTTGCTGTCTCTCTTGTATGACCACAGCAGCCTCTCAGTTTGAGCACTGTCTCTAGGAGTGGTTCTCTAAGAATGTTCTCTACTTTGCCACTAAGACCTTTATAAAGCACTGATTCGTTCATATTATTTTGCTGAGAATCATTAAATAAATCCTTCTGTAATGATTTATAACTTACTTAACAGAACTTGTAATGCTACCCTCCATGTGCTCTCTCTCTCTCAGTACTGCCTCTACTATAGGCTTGCTTTTCTTTAATTCTTCCCCTTATATTGTTGTAGCAACCTAGTATTTCATGGAGATTTCTTAAGAATATCTGTTTTCATTTTAAAAAATCCCTGTGCTCTTCTATGAGTGACATCCTCAGAATGAAACAAACAAAAATCACAAACCACACCACAAAGCCCAAAACAGAAATCAAAATAAGAAATCAAAAGCCTGATAACACACACACACACACACACACACACTCACACACGCACAAATGACCAAATAAAGCAAAATGAGATTTTTTTTTAAAGTCTACAAAATTACCATTGAGTTCATTTATCATTGCCCTGCTACTACTTCTAGGCATGGGGTCTCCCTAGAGGGTGGTGAATATATCCAATGAGACTCCTTTGGAGAAAACTGATTTTTTTCCATTGCCAGCAGTGGTGGCTAGTGACCACTTCCTTCCTTTCCCTTAGGAGATCCTCTTTTCCCTCACAGTCCCTTACTAGGTACCTAACCTCAGATTGAAGCACACATATCAAAGATTTAAAAGCTAAAATACACATATAAGAGAAAACACAATATTTGTCTTCTGGGGTCTATAGTACCTCACTCATGACTATGTGTACTAGCTACATCCATTTACCTGTGCATTTCATAATTTTGTTTTTCTTAACAACTGAATAGTATTCCATTCTATAAATGGACCACATTTGCATTATCCATTCATCAGTTAATTAACATCTATGCTGGTTCCAGTTTCTGGATATTCGAATAGTGCATTGGTAACATGGATGAGCAAGTGTCTCTGTAACAGAATACAGAGTCCTTTGGGAATATGCCCAAGAATAGTATAGCTGAATTTTGAGGTATATCTATTCCCAGCTTCCTGGAGAAACTATCACACTGATTTTCATAGTGGCTGTATCAATTTGCACTCCCACCAGCACTGAATAAGTAAGTGTTCCCTTTCCCCACATTCTCCATTCTCGCCAGCCTGTGCTGTAAGTTTTTGTTTGGTTTGGTTTGGTTTTGCTTTTTGTTTGTTGTTTGTTTTTTTTGTTTCTTGTTTTGTTTTTAAATTTTAACCATTCAGACTCATATAAGATGTGATCTTAATGAGTTTTTATAGGCATTTCACCGATGGGATGTTGATTTCTTTAAATGTTTCTCAAGCGTTTGTGTTTCATCTTTTGAGAAATCTGTGCTAAGTTCCAAGTAACCCAATTTTACTTATTTGTTTGTTTGTTTATGTTAGTTTTATTAGTTTTTTTGTTTTGTTTTGTTTTGTTTTTTCAGAGCTGAGGACCGAACCTAGGGCCTTGCGCTTGTTAGGCAAGCACTTTACCACTGAGCTAAATCCCCAACCCCAGTTTTCTTAGTTCTTAATATGTTTTACTAATCTTCTCTCAGCAAAGAACTTTTCCCGTTCTGTAGGCTGTCACTTTGCCCTAACAATGCTGCCCTGTGTCACACAGTCTTTTCAGCTTCATGAAGTCACATTTATTAATTCTTGGTCTTAGTTCCTGTGCCATGCACTTAGCATCCTATTCAGTAAGCATATTCCTGTGCCAATGAGTTCAAGCCCATTTCTCACTTCCTTCTCTATCAGATTCAGGATATCTGGTCTTATGTTGAGATCCTTGACCCATTTGATTTGATTTTTGTTCAGGATGATAAATAAGGGTATATTTGATTTCTTCTACATGCAGATATCAAGTTTGGCCAGCACAATTTGTTGAAGATGCTATCTTTTCCAGTGTATATTTTTGGCTTCTTTCTAAAAAAATCAGATGTCTGTAGGTACGTAAACTTATGTCTAGGTCTTTGATGAAATTAAATTGATCAGTATCTTTTTTTTAATGCCAATGCCAGCTGTTTCCATTACTGAAGCTCTGTAGTGCAACTTAAAATCTAGAACATTGATGCGTCCAGCAGCTCTTTTGTTATTCAACATTGTTTTAGCTATCCTTGTTTTTTTGTGTTTCCATATGAAAGTGAAGAGTGTATTTTCAATTTCTGTGACGAATTGTTTTGGAATTTTGATGAAGATTGTGTTGAATTTATATATTACTTTTGTTAGAATTTTTGTAATCTTTATCTTAATGATCCATGAGTATGGTTGATTTTTTCCTTTTTTTTGTTTGTTTGTTTTCAGGCCAAGCTCGAGGACTCCAGTCAAAGAGATGGAAGAGGGATTCTATGAGCAAGGGGCATCAAGATCGTGATGGGAAAATCTACAGAGACAACTGAACCAAGCTGGTGGGAACTTAGGAACTCTAGAACAACAGCTGTGGAGCCTCCATGGTACTGAACTAGGCCCTCTGCATAAGTGAGGCAGTTGTGTAGCTTTGTTTGTTTAAGGAGCCCCTGGCAGTGGGATCAGGATCTATCCCTGGGACATGAGCTGGCTTTTTGGAGCCTGTTACCTATGGTGGGACACCTTGAAAAGCCTTGATGCAGAGGAAAAGGGGCTTGGACCTGACTCAACTGAATGTACCAGGCTTTGCTGACTCCCTGTGGGAGGCCTTACCTTTTCAGAGGAGGGGATGGGAGGGTGGGCTGGAGGAGGAAGGCTGCAGGGGAGCAGGAGGAGGGATAAGAAGGGGATCCATGGTTGGTGCATAAAATGAATAAAAAATTTCTCAATAAAAAAAGAGCAGAAAGTGCTTTCAATCAGTTAAAAAAAATCTTTCTTCAATATCTTAAAGTTGTTTTTTTTTTTAAATAAAAGTTCTTCACTGTCTTGGTTAGAGTTATCTCAAGATATTTTTGAGGGTATTGCGAAAGGTATTGCTTCTTTCTCAGTGTTTGTCATTGGTATGTAGGAGGACTACTGATTTTTGTGTGTTAATTTTGTATTCGCTCTTTTCTGAAACTGTTTATCAGCTGTAGAAGTTTCCTGGTAGAGTTTTAGGGTCTTTTTGTGTATAAAGAATTTCATATGTGTTTTGTTCAGTGTTGTATTACTGTGAAGAGAGATCATAACCATGGCAACTCTTATAAAAGAGAGCATTTAACTGAGACCACTTACAGTTTCAGAGTTTTAGTCCATTATCCATTATCATCATGGCAGGGAGCATGGCAACACACAGACAGATATAGTGCTGGAAAAGTAGCTGAGAATTCTACATCTGTATCTACAGGCAGTGGGCAGAAAGAGTTCCTGGGCTTGGCTTGGGCTTATGAAACCTCAAAGGCCAAACCTAGTGACACACTTCCCCTAGCAAGACCACACCTACTCCAAGAAGGTCATATCCCCTATTTCTTCTCAGGCACTCCCTGATGACTAAGCATTCAAATATGGGAGCCTATGGGGACATTCTTACTCAAACCACCACAATATGCAAATAATAGTTTGACGTCTTCCTTTCCTACTTGAATTCCCTTGATCTCCTTCAGTTGTCTTTTTGGCTAAAACATCAAGTACTCCAATGCATAGATATGGACAGAGTGACCATCCTCTTTTTGTTGTTCCTGATTAGTGGAAATGCTTTGAGTTTCTCTCTGTTTAGGTTGATATTGGCTGTGGGCTTGCTAGAAATTGCATTTATTATGGTAAAGTATGTCCCTCGTATCCCTAATCTCTCTTTTATCATGAAAGTGTGTTGGATTTTGTCAAAGGCCTTTTCTACATCTAATATGAAATGATTATATGATTTTCGTCTTTCAGTTTGTTTATGAGGTAGATTACATTTATTGATTTACACATGTTCAGCCATCTCTGCATCTCTGAGTTGAAGCCAACTTGATAATGTTGGATAATCTTTTGATACATTCTTGGACTCGGTTTTTAAGTATATTATTGCAATGTTTTGCATCTGTGCTAATAAAAGATATTACTCTATAATATATCTCTTTTTTGGTGGAGTCTTTGTGTAGTTTTGGTATTAGGATAAAAGTGTCTTTGTAGAAAGAATTGGGGGATTTTCTTTCAGTTTGTATTTTGTGGAATAATTTGAGAAATACTGAGATTAATTCTTTTTCAAAGGTCTGGTAGAATCTTGCACTGAATCCATATGTCCCTGGAATTTATATTGGTTTGGTTTGGTTGGGAGACTTAATTTTTAATTGTTGCTTCTTTTTTTAGGGATTATGAATCAGTTTAAGTTGCTTATATGATCTTTATTTAACTTGTGTAGGTCATATATATGAAGAAATCTATCAATTTCTTTTAGGTTTTTTAGTTTGATGGAGTACAGACTTTTAAAGTATATCCATATTACTCCCTGAATTTTCTCAGTGTTTGCTGTCTCTCTTTCATCTCCATTTTATTACTTTGTATTTTTTCTTTTGGTTAATTTGATGAAGGGTTTGTGAATCTTGATTTTCTCAAGGAACTAACTTTAACTCTCCCTTTTCTTGATTCTTTCTACTGGTTTAATCTCCTTCTCATTCTCTCTCTCTCTCTCTCTCTCTCTCTCTCTCTCTCTCTCTCTCTCTCTCTCTCTTTCTCTTTCCTTCTCCTCCTCCTCTTTCTTCTTCTTCATCTTCTTCTATTGATTGTAGCCCTGAGTTTGGATATTTCTCTCATTTCCTATTTTCAGATGTTATTTCTTCTTGTTCATAAGCTTCAGATGTGTTTCTAAGTGACTATGAGTGAGTCTGGAGAGATCATGATGAAGGATAGGAAGGATAGTGAAAATTACCTACCTGGGTCCCAGCCTAGTGTTGCCACTGGGGATCCCTGATAGAAAGTGTTTCTGCAGATTGATGACTGACACAATGGAATGGAGATAGACTAAACAGAGAAGGCTGGGAGTATTTGTGGGAAAGAGTTGAGCTAGGTCTGCACCAAGATGTGGAGTCCCAAAGGAATGGAGGTAGGATATAAGAAGGGGACCCCTGAAGATTGCCTGCAATAGGACAAAGAAAAAAATCTGAAAAGATATGGATGAAAGTGACTCAGCTTCTTATAGATAATTAAATGGAAGAAGAGAGCTTAGCTTTGCCAAAACAGTTACCTCAGATAAAAGTAGAATATCTTATTAATATATATTGACTTGTGGTCACCAGGGGCTGTGGTGTTAAGGATATAATTATTACATGAATCACACCCAATAACAGCACCTAGACAGCTAAAATCTCAAAAGAAATGCTGTTTAAATGTACAAAAGTCACCTTTGGAAGTTTTTTGTCTTTCTCTTTGGCACCAAACTGCTCTAGAACCCAAAGCCTGTTCATGACGTTTTCAAACTGACCCTAGGCTAGAAATTTCTGTGTTTCTGTTCAAATCAAAAGTGAGAAAGTGGGGGAGTGATGGGTGTACCAGGTATTCATAGGAAAAGGTTGAATGCTCATAGTAGATGAAGAGCAAAATTTGGGAGGGTATGTTTTTAATTTTGTGCTGGTCATCAGGCATCTCTGAGCTCCTGCACCAAAGGCAACACGTCACTTCCGGTCCCTCCATCACACTTAGAGAGGAATACTAAAAAATCTGTTGCTCTGAATCCAGAAGCCACATGTTGGGCAACAGCCTGACTCATGTCACATCAAAATACTCAAGATTCCTTTAGACTCACAGAAAGATGCCTTGTGGGCAGAAGTTAGAAAACTGTTCAATAAAGACCAGACATACATTCCAACCACCCCATCTCCTCCTAGTCACCACTCACACACTCCTGAACAACCTTGTCAAAGTACCATATCATGTTAGAGGATTCCAAATGGCAAGGCATTTACCTTCAATACACCACCATTCTGCCTAGACACAACTTCTATTATTAGTCTATGTTCTAGTGTTCTTAGCTAATTAGAATGACTTTAATCTCTCTTTGCTGTGGTGATCATTTCAGCACTGATAAAGTTTATTATCATCTTTCCTCTGAATTCTTTCTCTTAAATGATTAATACTAGAATTAAGTCCTAGAGTTCTGTCTACTGCACTGTTAGTGGCAATACATTTTTAATACTACTGTTGAGGTGGCATTGAGAAGCAGAGTGTTTGGTAGTATATAGAATTTATATACTATATGCTAACTACTTTCTCATCATTTAAAGACAATGTCATAATCTTCCTAAGTCTTTTTTGTGTCTGGAATAAATGTTCTTACCAACCTTATCAGAATGATTACCTAGATTTGAGTTTCCTTCAAATAAACTCCCAGTGTATTGATATTGGTAGGCAATAGAGAATCATGCCCTTCTGAGAACTGTACTTAGTCTTTGTGTGACCTTCAGGTGAGCCAGTCCAGTTTGTGCCCCTGTTCATTTGCCTTTTATCAAAAGCCAAACATTTCACTTATTTCCTAGACTGTTCTTTTGTTTGATCTCATCCAATATTTTAAACTGTTGTGTACAGATCCTATTTTTCAGGAGTTTCTCTTTGTAAAGATGAAGACCAGATAAACATGCTGCTTATTTTGTGTATGCTGTGCCAAATAAACAAAACCTCAACAAAAGGACTCGGTTGAGTTTTGGGCAGGTCATTGTTTTTTTGCTGGCACTGCGGATGGATCCCAGGACTTCTCACATGTCAGGCAAATATTCGGCCACTGAGTTACACCGTCAGCCATGCTCCTTGACTGCTGTGTCATTACTGTGGTGACATTAAGATCCCTTTATGCAGAGATAAAACATCTTGCTTCACTAATGGTAGTATTACAGTGAATAGAAGACTTGAATCTTAGCATTGATCAACCTGCAGTGTGCTCTAAGGAAGAAGCAGGGATCCTTAATAAATGATGGAGGAAGTGTCCTAAATGGGACCACTCTGCATCTTAGGATCTGCAACCTCACGTTTGTGGGCCAGGCTATGTGATGCACCATTGCAAATTAAGGACTCTGGCTTTACTTAACAACTTGTTGAAGGCATTTTAATTTAATTTTTTACCACAGGCTTTATCTTACCCTCTCTTAGCAAATATATATCTATTGACACTTGAATCTCCAGGTTGTCAATTCAGCACTTAAATTGATTTGGCTTTTTTTTTTTGCATTCAGAACAAAGGAAGAGATCAATTTCACACCAATCAGAGAGTTAAGGTTTCACCTTCTGGCTGGATTCTTTTTGCACATCACTTCTGAAAAGGTAATTGGAGAATCATGCACTAAGGTGGTTAACGACTTATTTAGTGACATGCCCACCTGGAAATATTTATTGCCTGACTCTTAGGCAAAGCATTTGTTAAGACTGTAGACACAGTTTGGCATTTTCCAGAGATTTAGAAAAGATGAGATTAGAAGAGAATGTAACTCTAGGCAAAAATTTTTACTTCGTGGCTGATATTCTCTATGGTTTAAAAGGTCCCTCTTTGCTTTTGATTCAGATTCTTCCCTGCTATGAATAAACAAAGTTTAAAAAAGAGAGAGATGAATCTCCAGTGAAGGAAGCTTTATTTGCAACATATACAGAAGAACTGAATCACAATCCAGAACACACATTCAGAGGTAAGAGAAGCTCTGCTGCATCTGAAGAACAAGGGAGAAGCTGCGGCTTATTAAAATGGAGAAATCTATGAAATGATTGAAGAAGAAAGCTTATTGGCATTTACAGTTTTGGGGAGCAGACAAGCTGGCTGGTAAGAGGTAGCAGTGAATGAAGTCTAATTATAAAATCATTCTTGGTAGCTGCAAGAACCCTCACTAAGAATGAAAATCTTACAAACCAGATAGGCTACCTTGTTGGAATGATCTGGCAAGGCAATTCTTTGTACAGTTTTTCATGATCTAAGAATTTTCTACTTCTGTCTTCTTGGCCTTATACTAATGACTATGAGTAGAATATTTTTATTTGAGTTGTTTTAATTTCTTTATAGTATGTAGACACAGTGCTTATTTCTGTACACTTATAGCTCCTTTTATGTAAATGAGCTTTAAAATATCTTATTTTAGCAAAGCATCAATTGCTTTAAAATATACGGTTAAATTTTTAATATAATTAGTTACTCTCACCAAATATTTTCAATTGCTTAATATGTCTCAGTCCTGGAACACATATAATACAGCATATGAAAATTATATGATATAGTGTTCATATATGTTTAAGGTAACATAGTTTGTAGTAGGTATTGGATGGTGTGTCAGCTCATCAAATGGGCCATCCCAATTTGATAGGCACAATAATTCCTGCATAGGGCCTGCACAGGTCCCAGACAGCTGGGGTCCCCACACTGAGGAAGTGATAAACATAATCTCCCATCCCTAGGCAAGAAGCTATCTCCAACTGACAACCACTCACAAAGGAAATATTAGTTTTCTACAAGAGAGTCTCATTGGATATTCAAACCACACTTAAAAGCAGGCCCCACACCTAGTAAAGATGGCAAACTCAAAGTGAAATCAATAGTTATTTTGGAGAATGTTTTAGTCTGGGCATTTTTTACCTTACTGGTCTTTTGCTTATATATTACAGTATCCAGTTTTGTGTCTTTACGGATTTGTGTATGTCGGTCTGCATGTATATGTTTTTTCAAACTTTTTCTTTTCTCTGCTTGTTTCTTTGTTTTGCTCTATTCTGGTTTGTTTGTTTCTTATTTACCTGTTTGTTTTCTAAAGAAAGAGAGAAAGAAAATGTGGAGTTAGATGGCTGGGGAAGTAGAAGGATCTGGGAGAATAGGGAGGGGAACCATGATCAGAATACTTTGTACGAGAAAAAAAAATGTTTTCAATTAAAATAAATAAATACATACACAAACAAACAAATAAATAGAGGCATGATCCAACACACACACACACACACACACACACACACACACACACACACACAAATAAAAATTAGGACCTTGCCATTATAGATCAAAAGTAAATTCTCGAGGTTTGGGAGAGACGGTTCAATCAGTAAAGTTCTTGTCACATATACATGAAGACATGCATGTGTACCGTTAGAACCATGTGAAAGGCTGAACACACACACATGTCAGTCACTGTTTTAGTG
The DNA here is from genome assembly GCF_949786415.1 of Peromyscus eremicus. NCBI lineage: Eukaryota > Metazoa > Chordata > Mammalia > Rodentia > Cricetidae > Peromyscus > Peromyscus eremicus. The sequence continues at coordinate 19,965,348 of NC_081435.1, forward strand.
CTCTGATGAGTGTGAAGAGACACCATGACTAAGGCAACTCTTAGGAATGAAAGCATTTAACTGGGGGCTTGCTTACAGTTTCAGAGGCTCAGTCCATTGTCATCATGTCAAGGAACACGCAGCACACATGTTGCTGGAGCAGTAGCTGAGAGCCACATCTTGATCTATGGCAGAGAGAGACACTGGGCCTACCTTTAGCTTTTGACATTCAAAGCCCACCTCCAGTGACATACCTCCTCCAACAACGCCACAACTCCTAATCAGTTCAAAAAGTTCCACTACTGGTGAATAAGCATTCAAACATATGAGCCTATGGGGAACATTCTTAATCAAACTACCACTACTATATACTATCTATCTATCTATCTATCTATCTATCTATCTATCTATCTATCTCTATATCTATATATATATTATGTAGACCAATATAAGATATATACATATATATAATATAGTGGTGGTGGTTTGATTAAATGCATGATCCAACACACACACACACACACACACACACACACACACACACACACACAATATATATATATATATTTTTTTCATTATATATATATATATATATATATTCCCTTGAGTATGTTGCATAGCCTTTCCTTTCAAAGCTCAGGGACCATCCCAGAAAAGTGGCCAAAAAACCTGAAAGTGCCAGAAAAAGTCAATGACTGCCCTGAAGCAATATTTCAGGATATGACAAGGCTGTTGGACATATGAGTTCACAGCAGCAGTGGCAGCATGCACAAGACCCACACAAACTCAAGCCAGACAAAAATCTTAACATGGCTCGGACAGGAACTCATGAGGTCCAAGCCCTACTTGAGGAGCTGTTGGAAACTGAGAGATGATGGATGAAAGGGAGGCGATTTGCTTTAAGGATGCTGGCCTGAGAGCCTACCCGTGCTCTACTACATGGTTTAAAAAAAAAAAAAGAGTACAAGAAATTAGGAAGAAAAAGTTGTGGAGGATAGATGAGGGATAAGAAGAGAAGAAAATGGAGCAACAGATTGGACCAAAACACATGATATTCATGAATTAACTCCAAAACAAAACAAACAAACAAAGCCTAGCTTGTGTGACAAAAAAAGAAAAAAAGAGTATCACCATGGCTTCCTCTTCAGCCTGTCTATTTAAGCCAACGACAGGATCAATGAGAGAGCCTGTCTCAAAGATAAGGTATAAGATGTAAAAAGACACCTGACTTAGGCCTTTTGCCTCCTTAGACTTCCATAATAGCACACACACACACACACACACACACACACACACACACACACACATGCACGCATGTGCACACACAAACACACTGAAAAACTGCTGTAGATTTTACCATACATTTTAGACAATGTGTAGCAAGGACAAGAGATTATGTCACTGATCTATGAAACTTGTCTAATATTAGGGAAATTAGGTCTCTCTGTCGAGGGGAGATATTGCTCAGAGAGAAAACAATAGGCAGAGGGACATTGAAATAGTATAAGAGGAAGAACAGCAGATGTCTCTGGTTTGGGAGATTCCTAAGAGGACTCATAGTGATTTAGTATTTACAGGAAAATGTGTAGTTGAAAATAGATGTAGCAATTATCAGGCTTGAAGAGCAGCTTAGCAACTGCCTGTATCATGTTCCCAAAGACCAGGTTGGACCAGGTATATCTCAGTGACATCAGTTCTGGGCAGCATGATTAAAGCGTCTCTGATAATATCACACTGAAGATTAAGGATGAAGAGGAGTTAAAAATCCTTTTGCTGATGGAAATGTTGTTCTGTATGCTGTGAATGTGTGTTGCTCTGATTTGGTTGATAAGTAAAACGCTGATTGGCCAGTAGCCAGGCAGGAAGTATAGTATAGGCAGGATAAGCAGAGAGGACAATTCTGGGAAGAGGAAGGCTGAGTCAGGAGTCACCAGCCAGACACAGAGGAAGCAAGATGACAAGGCAGAACTAAGAAAAGGTACCAAGCCACGTGGCTAAACATAAATAAGAATTATGGGTTAAATTAAGTGTAAGAGCTAGTCAATAGTTAGCCTGAGTTAATGACCAAACAGTTTTAATTAATATAAGCCTTTGTGTGTTTACTTGGGTCCAAGCGGGTGCAGGACTGGTGGGTGAGAGAGATTTGTCCTGCCATGGGCCAAGTGGGACACAGGAAAACTTCAGCTACATTTTGCAGTGAGCCTCAACTTCAGAGAACGGTATAGCCAATTCTGGAATAGCCAATTCTGGCCTAAATCTGCATTTTCAATGTCTTTCCTCGTCAGACACTGATACTATTCTTCAAAGGAAAGAAAGATGAAAAATCTTAAGAATATGAGGGAAATATTGAAAGGCCAACTAATTAACTGAATGAAAGCAAGTTGCAAAGTATGTGTCCACAATGACGTAAAATGTGAGTGGAGTAGACTGAGCAGAAGGAGATCCATGCGCATGCCCTGGGAGGCCTGCCCTGGGCACTGAGGAGAAAACACTAGGGAGAGCTAACTTGTCCTGCTCCTCACTGGCTGCAGTACGAGGGAGTGCAGGCCCTGTTCCTCCCTGGGCAGCACAGTAGAGCTGACCCTGTTGGTGGAGGCTCAGGTGAGTGGGATATGAGGGCATAAGAGTAAGAGAGCTGACCCCGCCTAACTCATCTGCCATGTGGTGGTGAGGGCAAGGAAAAGATGCCCTTTCCACATCTCCCCTTGCCTCCGGCAGTAGGCTAGAGAGCTGACCCTCTCCCACACCAGCTGAAGCACTCAGGAAAGCAGGCCCTGCTCCTTGTCTGAGTAGCACTGGGGAGGGGAGGCAGGCAGGTGAGCAGGCCCTGAGAACAGAATTGTAGAAGATCTATTCCCATTCCTCATCTGCCATAAGGTGGCATGGGCTAGGTAAAGATGCCTCGCTACATACCCCTCACTACCTGTGGCAGGTGAAAGAGCTAGCCCTGAGGTCTTGGAAGGGAGAGCTGTCCCTGCTCCTCACCAGCTGCAGCACTTGGGAGAGCGGGCCCTGCACCTCACTTGGGCAAAACAGTAGAGCTAGCCCTGATGGTGGAGGTGGAGGTGAGCTGGCCCCAGGGCATGAGAGTAGGAGAATCTGCCTGCCCTTTGTTCCTTGCTGCATAGGGTGAACTAGCTGGGGCAATGCTGGAGAACTCACGTTGGTTGTGAGGAACAGGGAGAGCAGACAGGCTGATCAGCCCTGCAATCACCCAGGCCCAGAACCAGGCCTATGAGTTGGCCCATCCCAACAACCAACCCATCTGTGATCTGCTGGATCATGTGAAGGGGCCAGTCCTGCAGACCCAAAGCTCCAGGATCTCCACAACACAGGGCAGCAACTGGATAGCCTAGAGGGGTCCCAGTGAGGGCCCAGTATTAATAGTACAGTAGAAACCAGAGGCCTCAAACAGGACCAATGTTTCTTTGCAATGAACACCTATAAATAAAGATATATGGACTAATTTGGATATAAGGATATGTTGCTTTGGAAAAGAGTCTCTGCTCTTGTTTCCACAGAAAGCCAGAGACTATGGATTTGTTCCAGATTAAGATACATCAGGTTTGACCAGCCAAGACCCCCTGAAAGGTCTCTAATGACACCATGGCCCAGATGATTCAACATCCAGAATGGTTTCAAGTCAACTGGCTCAGATATACAGCCTCATGGACTACTCCATGATCCTAAAATTTTCTTTCTGTCTCCAGAAGATACAGCGCCCCCCTCCAGCAGGAAGTAGTAAGAGAAGCTACGCCCAAATTCCCAAATATACCAAGCTGGCTTTAGAGATGGAATTGGCTCACTCCCCCTCTAAACCCAGACATATTGCTCAAAAAAAAAAAAATGGTTAAGAGATTCTTGTGTCCCAAATCAAAAGAGCCCTCTGGTGTGGGACAGAGAAAAAACAATATTTTTATTTAAATCAGGTTGATTATAAATACAATCTCTTTCTAAAACAAAAAAGGGGATAGTTTAGATATGATAGGATGAAAGGGTAAATTAATAAACCTACTTTTAAAGAGTAACAACTTGTTTAAAATGTTTTACATTGCTATAGATTTTAGTTTATTGATACAAATTTAAACTTAATTTTGTTATACTGTATATATATTTCTATTCTTGTTTGAGGTATTATGTTTATGTAACTCATTTAAAATTGTAATGGATAATTAAAAAATAGATTAATAGTTAGTCATCTATGATAATATTTGTAGCCATGTTAGTTAAGTCTTCTAGGTATACATAGATATATTTCAGATAGATAAGTAGTCTTCAAACACTTCAAAGACCTACAGAATATGGCATTTAAAATGTTTTAAAAGTTTAGACTTTTTGGACAGTGAGACATGTCTGCTCCTGACAGCACCGATTTACTTCAGAGAGGAGGATGGGCATCGAAGACACTCCATATGGAGTTTATCTTCACCTTGACAAAAATAGCCATTTGGGCAAGAAACTGTTCTTGCCTGGACTGCTTGATCAACTGGACATGCAGGACCCATAGAAAGGTGACCACTGAACTTTGCTTGACAAAACGGTCCTTCAGGTTCCTGCTTTGCAGAGAAAACTGCCAGACATTCTACAGGACACAGAGAAAAGTGAATAAGAGACTCTAGGCCTGTGGGCTCAAGACAGATGCCCCAGCTTTACAAGAGAACTTTGAATGACTGTCCAGGCTGCCAGCTGTCTCTGTCTACCCTACAAGACTCCTAAAAGTTGCTTATATCCTTCTCCATTTCTCAGGTAGTAATATATCCTTCTGAGGTCTTTGATGTGGTTAAAGACTAGATACTTACAATTTTCCTTAGTTATAACAAAAGATAAGTTAGATATAAAACCTTAAACTTACAAATATAAGATAGATAGGATCTCTTCTTTAATATTGTAACTGTAATTCTTGCTTGATAATTGTTTTGTTATATGTAATTTTACTATGTTAAAGTTAAAACCTTCCTTTTTAAGAAAAGAAAAGGGGAAGTGCTGTGGGATGGTCTGTATGTCAAATGTGTTGCTGATTGGTCAGTAAATAAATCACTGATTGGCCATTGGCTAGGCAGGAAGTATAGGCGGGACAAGGAAAAGAATTCTGGGAAGTGGAAGGCTGAGAGGGAGACACTGGAGCCGCCATCAGGACAAGGAAGATGTAAGGTACCAATAAGCCATGAGCCATGTGGCAAAGTAAAGATTAATAGAAATGGGCTAAATATAAGAGTAAGAGCTAGACAATGACAGGCCTGAGCTAATGGCCAAGCAGTTTAAATAATATAAGAGTTTGTGTGTTTATTTTATAAGTGGGCTCTGGGACTGGCGGGACTTGGTGGCGGGAGCTGGAGAAAAATTCTCCAGCTACAGAAAGTGCCTGGCATTAATGACGTTTTCTCATCTGTCAAGACAGGTTCCTTTCCCAAGGTAATTCCTCTCCATTGACATTGTCCTGGTGTATTTCACAGACTCCTCAGAAAGACCTGTTCTTAAATCACCAAGTCTGGCAGAGTTCCTGTAAGCAAATATCATGCAAAACCTTGAATGGTTCCCTCACTTACAGTTTTGCATAATTATGTAAAATTATGAGTAAATTACATGTTACAAATGTTCACCTAAGTACAGCTTTCACAGACATGCTAAACGGAATGAACAGTAGAAAAATACCTGCTTGAAATAAAAGTAAAGATTGGCTTTTAGTCATATAGTTATGACAGAGTGAAATTGAGTAGAAATATGAGTTGCAATGTTCAGTGTATGGGTTGTTTTTTTTTTTTTTAAAGAAAAAAAATGCATTTTGTTGCAGCAATTTCTCCTGATTGTAAGAGAATTGGTTCTTTAAACCAAGTTTATTGTTATAGTCTCCATGCTAATTTATTTTTTGCTAAGTTGGCATTGATTTAGATTGCTGTTCAAGCACAATTTATGCTACAAATGTAACTGGGTTTTTTTTGTTTGTTTGTTTGTTTTGTTTTTTTTCTGGAATAGCTCTTACTGTCAGGCACCAAAGCCACTGCCAGCTCACTCACAATGTAACATCTCTTATTTATTATCTACCTCTTAGTTAAATTATTCATTTGAAGTCATTGTTTCTAAATGTTCATTCCACTTGATGGAACTCAAAGGCACCTACGGACTTGGATGCTTATAGTTTGTTATATTTTTCTTTCAGCAAAAAATATTCTTCTGTCTATTTCCTAGATGGCCAAAGGACTTTACAGTGAACCCTACATGTAGGGTGGTTGTTCTCTTTATTGTCACACATGTTAACCCTATTTGAAAACACCCCACAGACACACCCAGAAGTGCTTCCCAGTTCTAGATCCCCTGGTCCAGTGAAACTGATGAGATAAGACAGCACAGCATCAAATCCAGAATTTGAAGCATCCTGCTTCTGTCTGTCGTAGAGAATGTGTGGCCCAGGGCAAACATCTGCATTCCTGTCTCCACTGACATCATAAAATCTCAGGTCACACATCTGAAAATGTAGTTTAGAGATTTAACTAATTAATTGAAATAATATTGCAATCCATTTACGTATTCACAATTTACGTAGCCAGACAATTCTATCTTACGCCTTAAAGTCCATAAAATTGCACCTATATTTAACAGTGAGCTCTAAAATATGCAGGACTAGAAAAGCACTACCTTTTATCACTTTGTATGAGACAGATTTGGGGCTAGCATATGAATCGTGATAACCCCAGAGTCTCTCAAGAAACTGAGGAGAATGGATGCATTTATTTTTTAACTGTTTTAGACAGATGTCTACACAGCTGCATGTGGGTGATTTGTCTCTGCCCAGCCACATGGCCCAGGACATCTGTGTGTGCTGCTTCCCAGCCCTAAGAAAACTAACAAGGTCATCAGATCTGCATCTTAGCCAGAGCTACTGGTCTCCTTTTGTCCTTCAGCTTGTTGCATTAGAGGTATGTGTTCTATAAAATGCCTCATTATTTTTAGGGTGGAATCCCAGAACCTACCACAGAGGAAGCCTCTTATGCTTGGAGTAAGGACAGCATTCATTTGTTGGTTAATTCCAAGTGCTGGCTACAGCCAGGGCAAAACAAGGAATTCTGACTATGAAACAAGGGGAGCACTGATAATTGGTGCTCCCCTTTGGAAGAACTGCCCTTGAGAACTGGAGATATTAGCTCCATGCAGAAGCCAGGGTGTTGCTCAGATCTGCTGTGCTTAACACTGCCCAAATTCCAAGCATTGTTAGAAGATAACAAATGCTTATTTTCTTTGTTCTCCTGACCTGCAAAATTTATCTCCCCTTGCCCTCGTAACTTCCCTGTGGGTTTTTGTCTCCCCAGGCTTCTCCCTCAAATCCATCCATCCTTTCAACTAGTCAAATGATAATGCATACGTACTTGGCAAATGTGTTCACAGTCTCCTCTGCTTTTGCATTGTCTGGTGTTTACGGTTTCTACGTCCCCTGTTTTCCCTTGTAATAAAAGCCGAGATAATGCTCATTCATCTTTCTGTCTGACATGCCCCAGTACCAGTGAGTTGCGAGGTCTTCATACTTGCTGAATTATTTTATGCTAACTAATGATTTACAGAAGAATCCACTAAAATCATTAAGGAGGAACTCAGTGTGAACATCTTGAAAAAAAAATTCATGATTAAATGACTACAATATTCTTTGGTGAACAAGAACACCCAATATTTCTACATGTAAAATAGCTGCATTGTAATTTTAAATCTGGCAATTGATTGTAACCAACTCTGTTAATACAAGAAATAAAAGTACAAAACTAGATATGAAATATCAGTGGACTGGCAGGCAGGAGGTTATGGGGGAAGCCAGTAGGTGCCTATGGCTACTGGACTAGGGATCAGTGTCTAAGGTATGAAGTAGTCTCTAAATTCTTAGTGTTCCCTTATCTCACTCCCAAGCCATTAGAAAGTGTTTGTCAGATTTTCCGCCTAGGGTTAGCTTCTCTGAAGAAGGAAGGAAAGAAGGAACTTACAGTGAAGGGGAGAGGGAGGATGGCAGGCAGAAATGTGGAGCCCAAGGACAGCGGAGAACAAGAGGTGTGATCAGGGGCTGCATAGAGAGAAAACTCCCATGAATACCTAGTCCAGAAAGGCTGGCTGGGCAACATAATCAGGGACAGACAAAAGTCTAGAAGCCCCTTCCCTCTTGTCCAACCAGGCTGTCCATAGGAAACCCAAGGCTGGCCAAGGAGAAACATATAATAGCATTGTGAATTGACTTCAAGAAGGCAAGAGGGTACCTCAATGTGCATCATCGTGGTACAGATTGGAGTGTGTGGGGAAGGGAGCTGATGATGTCTCTCCTTTTTCCATCATAACATCTCAAGGTGATAAAAAGCAATTAAAAGTCATCAATTATTTGGGAATAGGCTAAACATAAAAGAAAAGAAAACAAAACAAAACAAAAATGTATTTGCTTCTTCACTGCTATTTTGGAAGACTGTATTTTTATTTATTTATTTTTCATATACAAAGATGAGGCACAGAAGCCTTTATCCAACTTTTTTTCCTTTTTATTGAAAATAGATTTTTTTCTCACATAATAGATCCTGATGTCAGTTTTCCCTCCCTGTAATCCTCCCAGTTCCTCACCACCTATGCTTCCATCCAGATCCACTCCCTTTCTGCCTCTCACTAGGGGAAAAAGGGCTTCTAAGTGCTAATAATAAGATAAATATAATAAGATAAAACAAAAACTAACATATCAGAATATGACAAAACAAACATCAGAATTTTAAAAAGCCCAAGAGAAGGCACAAGAAACAGAAACCCATTCATTTGCACACACATAAATCTCATAAACATGAAACTGAAAATTGTAATATATACACAAGAACTGGATGTACAGTCATGCAGGCCCTGTGCATGCTCCCCAGTTCCTGTGAGTTTATATGAGCTTTGCTCACATTGATCTGGAAGGCTTGTTTTCTTGGTGTTCCCCATCTCCTCTGCCTCATACTCTTTCTGATTCCTCTTATGCAGGGTTCCCTGATCCCTGAGGGGAGGTATTTGATGAAGACATTCCCTTTAGAGATGAGTGTTTCGATGTTCCAAGGTCTCTTATTCTCTGCATAATGTCTGGCTGTGGGTCTCTGTATTTGATCCCACCTGATGCAGGAGGAAGTTTCTCTTGGCTGAGAAAGGCACTGATCTGAGTATAGCAGAATGTTACAAAGAATCATTTTATTGCCACATTTTTTTTTAAGAATAGTAGTATTTGGTTTTATCCTAGTTCCTTGGGATATCTAGTCTCAGGTCACCCAAACAATACTGGGTATGAGTTCCATCTTTCAGAGTGGGCCTTAAGTCAAATCAGACATTGGTTGGTTACTCCCACAACCTTTGTGCCACCATTGCCCTAGCAAATCTTGCATACAAGGCATCATTGGAAACCAAAAATTTTGTGGCAGTTTTGTGTTTACATTTTCTCTTTGAGTAGCTTAGAGAGTACCTTCCTGTATCAAAGATGCTAGCATATAGACATTAAGACTCTATGTAGGCACCAGATTGACTTCTACATATTCAATGAGCTGTGGGGTGTTGTCTTCAGCGATGGGACCTTACCATCAGTTTGTGGAGAGCAACCTATCCTTGGAAACAGCCTAGGTTGTTTGAGAATTCCCATTGGGACCCCTTCAACCAACAATTCAACTACACATAACCTATTCCCAGTGCTGGAAGCTCTGTTAGGTGCCAAGAGATGACCAGTTGGGACTGTCTTTCTCATTGTTTGGCAATTTTCAAGGTCACCTTCATATATGTTTATATTTTAGGAAGTTTCTACTGTATTAGTTTTTCATACTACCTGCCAAATGCCCCTTAATTTTAGTTGTCTCTCCTCATATCCCCTCTGTCAACCCTTCCCCACTTTTCATCCCATCTTGATCCTCCCATTCTAGCCCCCTTTATCCAACCATAATTCTATTCCCCTTTCATAGGGAGATCTATCTGGTCCTCTGCCCAGTTCTGTACTCTAGAATTAACCTATGTGGTTCTAAGGATTGTAGTTTGGTTATCATTAACTAAACAGCTAATATTCACATATAAGTGAATACATAGCATATTTATCTTTCTGTATCTGGGTTACCTCACTTGGGATGTACTATCAAATTACTAGTTTAAGATCTCTCCAGTATTTTATGTAGATATTCAGTGCTATGAACTTGCCTCTCAGAACAGCCTTCGCTATGTTCAATAAGTTTGGGTATTTTATGTTTTCATTTTCATTGAATTTTAGAGTCCTTCACTTCTTTCCTTACTTCTCTCTTGACCTGTTTTTCATTTAGTAGAAAGTTGTTCAGTTTCCATGAGTTTGTAAGCTTTCTGCTGTTTCTGTTATTGTTGAGAACCAGCTTTAATTTGTTGTGGTCAGATAGAGTTCAGGGTGTTATTTCAATTTTCTTGTATCTGTTGAGAATTTTTTTGTGTCTGAATATGTGATCAACTATGGAGAAACTTCCTTGAGGTGATGAAAATGTATGTTCTTTTGTGTTTATGTGATGTGTTAGGACGCTTCAGTTTATAATAGCAGTTAGCGCCAGCATTTCTCTGTTTAGTTTTTGTCTGGGTGACCTGTCTGTTGGCAAATGTGGGATATTAAAGTCTCCAAAGATCAATGTGTGAGGGTCAATATGTGATTTAAGCTTCAGTAGTGTTTCTTTTATGAACTTGGGTGCCCTTGTGTTTAGGAAATAAATGTTTAGAATTGCAATGTCTTCTCGGTGAATTCCTCCTTTTATAAGTACGCAGTATCCTTCCTTATCTCTGCTTATTAGTTTTGGTTTGAAGTCTATTTCATCAGATATTAAAATGGCTCTGCTAACTCACTTCTTGGTCCATTTGATTGGAATATTGTTTCCATCCTTCTGCCCTGAGGTGATGTCTTCCCTTGATGTTAAGGTGTGTTCTTGGATATAGCAGAAAGATGGACAGCTGTTTGCATCCATTCTGTTAGTCTGTGTCATTTTATTGGGGAATTAAGACCAGTGATGTTGAGATATAACTCTGAGCAGTGTTTGCTTATACCTGTTATTTTGTTGGTGCTATTGTTGTTGTTGTTGTTGTGGTGGTGGTGGTGGTGGTGGTGGTAATGGTGTGTGTGTGTGTGTGTGTGTGTGTGTGTGTGTGTGTGTGTATTCTTTTGATTTGCTGGTCTGGGATTATTTATTCCTTGTGTCTTCTTTGGTGTAGTTAACCTTTTTAGGTTGGAATTTTCCTTCTAGCAGCTTCTGTTTGGCTGGATACTTTAATTTTAATAATGTGATCTGAAGCATCTGTATTTTCTCTGTGTAATGGGAGAATCTCTGAGAACAGACATCCTCTTGGCTCCCACTGTGCCAATGGCAACATGTGTGACTTTTCGTGGTGTATTGTGTACTTTCCAGCACAGATGCTGGATATGTTGGACAGATATTCTCCCCCAGAAAGTGCTCAGAAGCATAGAGCAAAGATGAACCAAATCAAGAGGTTTCTGGCTCCTTACAACAGCTAAAGGAAGGTGGGCAGTTAGATATGATGTCTTCCATACCATCCAAATGAGGTGATGTTTTAAAAGCTGCATGTCATTTTTTTTTGTTTTTCTTTTCTTTTTTTTTAATCACTATGGTATTCAGAGATACTTGTGAGCACTTGAGAAAAGCCAAAGCTTTTGAAACTTCAAAGTCCTCAGTAACATACTTCCTCTAAGACCACAACTCCCAATCATTCTAATCCTTTCAAATAATGTCACTCCCTAGTGACTAGTAATTCAAATATATGAGCCTATGTGGAGCCATTCTTATTCAAACTACTCCCTGGCCCCCATAGGCTTGGTATCCATATAATAATGAGAAAATACATTTATTTCAACTTCAAAAGTTCTCACAGTATACCACAATCTCAATGCTATTTAAAAGTACAAAGTTCAAATTTCCTAAGAATCATAGAACTCTCTTAATTGTAACCTCCTGTAAAATCAAAATCAAAAAGTAGATGACATACTTCCAACAAGCAATGACATGGAATTACATTACCATTCCAAAAAAAGGAGCATAGTGAGGAAATACTGGACCAAAGCAAGACTGAAACCCAGCTAGACTAACTCCAAATTCTGCATTCCCATGTCTGATGTCAAAGTGCTCTTCAGATCTCCAACTCCTTTCAGCTTTGTTGACTTCAACATACTTGTATTTCTTGGGCTGGTTCCATACCAGTTCTGCAGCATTTCTCAGCAGGTGTTCTATGATTCTGGCATCTCCAACATCGAGGTCTTCAAGACTATCCAGGTTTCACCTTCATAGTTTCATGCAATGGCCTCTCCAGGCCTCCATGAAGCGATACCCCTGATATATGTCTGGCCTTAGCTAGGATTATTGTTGCAGTGATGAAACACCATGACCAAATACAAGATAGGGAGTAAAGGGTTTATTCCTTTCCACATCATAGTTCATCATCAAAGGAAGCTAAGACAGGAACTCAAACAGAGGAAGAACATGGAGGCAGGAGCTGATGTAGAGGTCATGGAGGAGTGCAACTTACTGGCTTGCTCCTTTTCATTATAGATCTGAATATGAGTTATCACTAATAACCACAGGGTATTACCAATCCTAGGCTGTCTTGAAATCTCCTCTATCTACATAATTAATCCAAAGCTCTAAATTTTTCTCTTTCATTTTTTAGGACAGGGCAGAAAAACAGCCACATTTTTGGCAAAAATATCACAGAATGGTCTCCACTCCTGTTACTAATATTCTTCCCTTCTGAAACTTCTTGAGCTGGACCCCCATAGTGCAAATCATCCTCAACATTGTCTTCCATGTTCCTACTAGGATGGCACATTAGGCTCTGCTTAAAGTGTCTAGCCACTTTTTTAATCCAAAGTTCAAAAGTCTTCCATATTTTTTTACAAAAAGTACGGCCAGGTCTTACACAGCAGTACTGTGCTCCTGGTAATGACTAAAGGGTTATTGTTGCTGCAAGGAGACACCATGACCAAGAAAACTCATGTTAAAGAAAACATTTAACTGAGGACTTGCTTACAGTTTCAGAGGTTAGTCTATTATCATCATATTGAGCAGTATAGCAGCATACAAACAGACATGGTGCTTGAGAAGTAGCTGAGAGTTCTACATCCTGATCCACAGGCTACAGAAATAGAAAGGCAGAATCTGACATGGGCTTTGAAACCTCAAAGCCCACCCCTAGTGACACATTTCCTTCAACAAGTCCACCCCCCCCCCAATTCTTCTAATTCTTTCAAATACTGCCACTCCCTAGTAACTAAGCATTCAAATATATGAGCTTATGATAGCCCTTCTTATTTAAGCCACCACACAGAGGGAATATGCTTAGAACATTTTCTGGGCAGGTAGATTGAAAAATGGGGTGTAGGAAGTCACAGAAGCTTATTGCTTATGATTACAGAATATGCAACAGTATTCAGCAATTTGAGCACTACCCTGATACCCAAATCTTCAACCTTCACTGTGACTAGTGAGACATCTCTAATGCTGATTGGGAATATGATGTTCTTGTCAGTGTTTAGAGGATTGCAGATACAAGTATGGACTTGAAAGACAAAGACAGGGATTCTGGCACAAATTCAGATGAAAAATTATATAACATGGTTTGTCTTTTGATGACTCACAGATTTAGTGACAAAATACCTTCACTATTTGGACATGCTCATCAGTGTTCTGATCTCTGCTTGGGGGGAGGATGCATAGAAAACCTTTCCTGTGGGCCGTTTCCATCCCTCAAGCTCTTAACTTTTCAAAAAGCCTCAAATCATTCTTCTTCATTGGGCTGGGATTATTTCCAACGTGTGATACCATTGTCAGCATCTCATACAGTCATAACTCTGATGACTAATCTTTATGGGTTATTAGAAATATTTTCCTCTGCATGGGTGGTAACAGTGATAAACTTACTCTCTCCTACCAACATTGAAGATCCATGAGTCGATGGAGTTGAATGCTTGATGCCCTTACCTTTTCCTGTGTCCTTGTGTGTACACATATGTCCATGTGCATGTCTTTGATAGAGAGAGACAACTTTAAAGATTTTGTATTCAGCTTAGAATTTAATGTTTGGATATTGTCCTTCTGAGGAGAAAACAGGATTGGATAGAAGCAGGCAATAATAAAAACTAATAAATTTTTGAATGACAATAAAATGAAAATTATAAATGTGAGTTATTATAATTCACACTATGTCCAAGTCCATCATAATAAAAATTAAATAAAAATACAATTCCCGGTAATTTCTTTGGAAGTCTATATTCTAGAGATTAAAACTTAAAGTGCAATTATCTGCTCACCTCAGGTAAATGAATCATCCAATGCTGCAGACAGATCACAGAGAGTGTGAAGGCCTTAGTCAGTGGCAACTGTATTTTCTGAGATTTGTAGCAAATTCTTGTTCAATCTAAGGCTATATTTTCACAAAGTGAAAACAACCAGTCAAATTAAATTTCAAAACAGTCACTCAAGAGTTTTGCCTCATGAATTAAAACAGCAACTTCTGATGGATGTAATTTGAAACCCTGCTGTCCCTTTGTGTGTTATACAGAAACATCTTTAGAAAAACTGTGTATGTGTGTTAAGGGAAATATTCTCACAGTGACAATTCATCATATCATGATTACAGTGCTGGGATTCCTAGCAAACAATATCTAGCTAAACGCAAGAAACAAATGATGCATGATGCATGCTAATTCTCTAGAGGTCTGAAGTATTTGAAAATATGGCCTCATGTGACCTGCATCATATTGAACATCTACTGGGGCGATGAACACCTCTTAGTTTTCTTTCTGATCTCCAGAAATGAAAAACATAAATCCATCTTTCAAAATCCACCGAGCAGCCATGTGAGTCGAAAGATGCCTCCATTACCAAGGTTTGCTTTCTTGCTTGGTGTGTTCAGTGAAAACCTTGGCAGTATATTAAATTTTGTTTCCATTTTCACAGAAGAATTGATGTGTTTCCATGTAGACATAAGCCTGCTTTCACATAGTAAGAATAGATGTTTCCTGTTTTGTTTTCCTGTTTCTAAATGTGAACTGTGCCGAATGAGCACAGCAATTTATTTTGGTCAGGTCCATTTACCTGTCATTCTTTCTCCCAGAACTGAATGATGCTGAAACATCACACACATTTCAAGTTGTAGCCATATACCCTGATGTAATTTTCAGTGGTTAATCTAAGCTGTGTGTGAACTTCGGTTTGAAAAAGTTTAGTTCAAAATTGAGGCACTGCCCCCAAATACTTTGTTTCTTTGGAGTCTTCATGCCAACTCCTTGTTAAGAATGATTTTTAAACTAAATTTATTTTGGTTTTTAAGAAGTGAAAATCACCTCAGTGCCATGTTTCATTGATAATTTGGAGCCAATCAGTTAAATGTCAGGGGACTCCTGTCATCACTCTGGTCAGTTAATTGAGAAGGAGGGAAAGCGTTCCCTCAATAACACCCTAAATATAGTTGTTACAGAATGGGGATCATTTTAAAGGATTCCCAGGAATCTTCACTTAAAGGTTAAAGAGACTTAACGATTAGAGGTTAGTGAAAGAAGCTCCATGGTTGGTGCCCTTTCCACAGCTACCACACTGCCATGTTTCTGATTACCTGACACAGTTGTGTAGACTGTGTTTTTCTGGATATAATTAATAACTTTCTAGAGTTATGGATATAACCCTAGGGCCATTACTAGGCAGTTGTGTAAACCTAATTCTACTCAGGTTGGTTTGTTTTGTGTTGATTGTTGCTGAATTAAAATTAGCTAATGCGTGCATAAGGAAGGTAGAAAACATCTGCTATCACCGTAGGAGCCAACCATGGTTGTACAAACCTGTAATAGCTGCAATTCAGAAGCAGTGGCAAGAAGACAAGTAGTTTAAGGCCACCCTCCACACAACGCAGTGAGTTTGAAGCCAGCCTGCGCTACGTAAGATCTTGTCACAACTATTCAACTACCTAGCCAAGTAACTAACTAGGTAAATATTTTTTTTAAATTTGGTACCAGAAATAAATAAGTTGATACTGGAAAGAAATATAACCAAAGACTCTTGCAAAGTGGGATGTACATTTTCAGAGGACATTCAATCTAAAGCTTGTTCTCTCAGTGCTGAGAGTCTAAGTTATGACATTGCTTAAAATCTTGTCCTTATGCTTTTGTCAATCATAGTCTCAATATCTCTTGCTTATATAATCCCTCCTAGGGAGGAGGGGACTGGACCTGCCTCAACTGAATCTACCAGGCCAAGCTGAATCCCCATGGGAGACCTTGCCTTGGAGGAGGTGGGAATGGGGGGAGGATTGGGGGGAAGGCTGGGGAGGTGGGAGGAGGGAGGACAGGAGACTCCCTGGCCGATATGTAAAATTAAATTAATTACTAAATAAATAAAAAAAAACTTGTCCCTAGCCGAGCAGTGGTGGCAAATGCCTTTAATCCCAGCATTCGGGAAGCAGAGCCAGGAGGATCTCGGTGAAATGGAGGCCAGCTTGGTCTACAGAGTGAGATCCAGGACAGACATCAAAACTACACAGAGAAAAATCTTGTCCATAGTCCAGTAGTCTCTAGAGTGGCAAGTTGGTGGTCCAGTTCCTCACTGGGTTCTTCAGAACAACAATTTTGAGCAAAATCCTACTAAGAGACATTGAAAACTGTCAAGATAACATTGAAACAAATGAAGTTTGCAAATGAATTGGTTGTTTCTTTACTCTGATTTTTAAGCCTGTGTTGTTAGGTTAACCCCTATGCCTTCTTCAAGGAAATAATCATATACTTTTACTAAATATCAATTCATTAAAGACACTGAAGCATTGAAAAGCTGATTGAATTTTCCTGAACATATAAAAATTACTTTCATCTAATAATGAAATGTTGGCTTGGCTTTCTTTTCCAGAAGAGATTTTGTGTAGTGCCTTCAGCATAGGGTAATAACAAACAGCTCTTTTTAGAATATCCTACTACTCAGACAATGTCAGTGATGCTTGCTACCTATCTGTGAGACCACATGGATATCTGGTAATAGGTAAATTTCTGTTCTAAATGCTCTACAGAGGAGTCTCAGCTGCATCAGAAAACAAAGGCTGGTACTGCAAGAAGCAGAACCAGGGAGTAGTCCTTTCATGGTCAGCTTATTTGAGTTACCTTAACCACTGAACTGTTGCCAACCTACAAAGATAAGATGAATTTCTAGGAGGCTGACTTGCAAATAGACAACCCAGTCAACCATAGAGACACAGCAGTGCAAAACGGAGGTCAGCTACTCAGTCAGCTGGGGAATGATGAAGGGTTTTGCAGCTCCAAGCCATTGATATGAAATAAGATCCATGCTGGTAGGAATAAGGAAAGACATTCTTAGTTCAATGCACTGAAATTTGGAATTTATTGGGATTCTTAAAGAAGCCTTAGAGAGTTTCTAGTCTGATACTTGTTTGCTATAGAGAAAAACTGAGGCAAATGAGATTACTAGGTTGTCCAATTAGAGTTAGGTAGATAGTCGGGAATAGAATACATAGTTCTATCTTTTAATTCCGTGTTCATAGTATACACAGGGCAGAAGCACTCACCACTTTCCTTTCCAATTTCCCTTCACTAAAGTTGCAACCAAGGGAGTTTTATATCCACCATACCCCAAGCCCACTGTGATTGAGCAATGGGTGAACAAGAGGAAGAAAATATCAGCTTAAAAGATGTAACACTGATATCCAAGACACTAAGAATATGAGAATGTGTAGGGTTTCCTATGTGAAGGGTGTTGTCCCTCCACAGAACAAGACCCTTCATCCTCCACAGAACAACAGCTTCCATAAAGGATGTGAGAAAGCATGTTTTCCTTTTTATGGGGAGAGGGTGTGATTCTTAGCTTTAAGTTTTCTGCTGGAATCTGATTCCACTAGTAGTTCTCACCATAATTATATAATACAGTTATTCTAAAATATAATTACATCTTTATCACCGAGGAAAACCAGGTTTAAAAGTATCATGGACATTATGTTATTTATATTTGAATGCAATGCATTATAAGTAATAATTATATGTTAAGCATATTATAAAAGTGAATTTTATAATATTTAGGGAGATGAATAGGGAAGTTGGTGTTGCTGTTGTTTTTCTAGGACCCACAATGGGGGAATACTCTTGATAGAGAAGCATTCTGGACAAAGCCATACCCTCCAGAGATAAACAGCTCCATATGCAACATCTTCCTCAGAGGGCATTCTCCACATAGCAATACTCTTCATAGAGGATGCCTACACAGAGCAACACACTTCACAGAGAACATCATACACAGAGCAACACCTTTCACACAGAACACCTACACAGAGCAACACTTTCCTAGAAGACC
Source organism: Peromyscus eremicus (assembly GCF_949786415.1). NCBI lineage: Eukaryota > Metazoa > Chordata > Mammalia > Rodentia > Cricetidae > Peromyscus > Peromyscus eremicus. The sequence goes on from NC_081435.1 coordinate 19,983,647, forward strand.
TACCCCCATAAGCAACAATTACCATAGAGCAACATCCTCCACAAAACAACATCCTTCACAGAGAATAGCCTCCACAAAGCAACACCCTTCACAGACCATAAAGCAATACCCTCCACAGAGAACTACCCTCCATAAAGCAATAATTTCCATAGAGCAACTTTAACTGAGGCATACTTTCCAAAGAGAAGCATCTTACACAAAGGAGCACTCTCCATGAACAAGAACTCACAGCAGATGATGAACACTCACTGCAGAACAGCCTCCACAGAGAATTATCCTCCTCAGAGCAACACCTTCAGTAACTGTAGAGAAGCCCCAGCTCATAATTACATAATTTATTTTCAAAAAGTATTTTTGGCTTAAAACATTATCCCTCAATATTATACTCACATAATCAATAAACAAAAAATATAAATTAACTAAGCTTTGATGATTAATTTTTATTCCTAGATTGGTTGGTTTAAGAAGCATGTAGGGGCCCACTCCATAACCAGACTTTCTACTGCCTTTCCAGGGTCTAGCCTGGTGAGTAACCCTATGACCAGATACCTTTTTTCCTTGTAACCTACCATATCTAGCCTGGGGCCCTTAGCCAGTGTCCTGGCCTACTCTGGCCACCAGAGCCTGCAAAGCAGCCTTCCTCCAGGCCTCCTCGGGGTCCCACGTCCTGTTCCCTGTGCTCATTCCAACATCTCTTCTTGCAGTACAGCCAACTTCTCAACTTCCTCCAGGACCCAAAACCTGTATCCTCTCACAGGACTCTTTGTGCCCTACACCATGCATTCTGGGTATGCCTAGACTTTCCAAGTCCTCCTCACTGTCTAGCCTTGTGGCTACTTACATATTCATTACATTCTCAACCAAAACAACATGTCATTCTTTGTAGAAAAAGAAAAGAAATATCCATAAAAGTCATATAGAACCACAAAAGTTCCTACATATCCAAAATAATAAAGAGGAAAAAAAAATGGAGGGATTTCTATTTCAGATCTTAAGATATATTACAGAACCAGTATAATAAAGCAATATGGTATTGGCAAGATAGAGGACATGTAAACAGATGGAAGAAAACCAAAGACCCAAAAATAAGTACATGTAACTTCAGCCCCTTAATATTTGATCAAGACATCAAAATCATATGCTTAACAAAAGAGCATCCTCCACAAAGAGAGCCAGGAGAACTGGATGTCCACATACCGAAGAATGAAATTAGAGTTTATCTATTACCTTGCACAAAAGCTATCTACAAATGGATCAAAGACCTAAACATGAAACACTAGAACCGCTAAAAGAAAATATAGGCAGTATTCTACATGTACAGATATAGAAAAGGGACTTCTTAAATAGGATTTCATTTGTTCAAGAATCAAGACCAATAACTGATACATGGGACTTCATGAAACTAAAATGTTTCAGCACAGTTAAAGAAACAATCAACCTAGTGAAGAGTAAGCCCACAAAATGGGAGAAAATCCTTGCCAGCTATATATCTGACATAAGACTGGAATCCATAATTTACAAAGAATTCAAAAAACAAAGAGTTAAAAAACAAAACAAAGCAAATAGTCCATTCCAAAAATGGGTCTGTCTGATACATGAACAAAGAATTCTCAAAAGAAAAAAATATGATTTACAAATATCTCAAAAAATGTTCCTTGCCCCTAGCAATTAGTGAAATTTAAATCCAAACAGTCTGAGAATTTATCTTACCACACAGTCAGAATGGCAAAGATCAATGGAACAGCCAACAACAAATGCTGGAGGAGATGTGACTAAAAGGAATCCTCATTAACAGGATTGCACTGGTCCAGCCGCTATCAAATTCAGTGTAGAGAATTATCAAAAAGCTAAAATTAAATCTACTCCATGGCCCAAATATATCACTCCTTGGCATAAGCCCAAAGGACCTGATATCATACCCCATAGATACTTGCTCAGCCATGTTTATTGCTTCTCTATTCACAATAGCTAGGAAATGGAAACAAACTAAATGTTCTACAATTGATTAATGGATAATAAAATGAGGTACGTATACACTATGTAATACTATTCAGCTATAAATCAAAATAAAATCATGAACTTTGCAGGTAAATGGGTGAAACTAGAAAAGATCATATTGAGTGAGGTAACCCTGACCGAGAAAGATAAACTTCTTCCATTCTTTCTTATTGGAGGCTCTAAACTCCAAATCTTCAGCTGTGAGTATCTAATAACTACAGAAACCAGGAAAGTAAAATGGGACCACTGCCAGCATATGGGGGGTTGGGGAGCAATAGAGAGGTATAGCATGGTACAAGTAATCTTATCAGGGAAATGGGAAAGTGGGTGCTCCTCATAGAGGTTACAGAGGTAAACAAGAAAGTGGGAAGAAGGGAAAATTGAAGGACAGGATACAAAAGATCTTACAGTGTAAATCTGAACGGGAGGGCTCTTTAGGGAGGAGGGTAAGTATAGTGGAAGGAAAAAGGTGAGTAAAATAACAATATGGATATATGGAAAGGCCACAAAGAATCATACTGTTACTTAATTTAAAATCCTATAATGCTTCTGAGCCAGTGTATAAACATACATACTGTTTTAATGAACTTCTCTCATTTGGGATAACAGTGTTCCTTCCAAGAGCCAAAGACCACCTAACGAAAATCTCAGTACCAGACATGAGAAGCCCTCTTTTGAGTTTTTGGCTAGGGCTATCTAAGCGATCCCCAAAACATACAGCCTATTGCAGTTTCTCTTGGTTATCCCTCAGAGGTGGGACTTAAGTTTCTACTGCACTTCAGAAACGGAGGCCTGAGACCCCTGAAAAGGAACTGACTTGAAAGCCTCCTCCCAGGGAACCAGCTTTCATGGTACCAGAACATGTCAAAGTGAATGGGAGAAAGCCCATGAGACCTCAAACCTAAACAAAAACTACAGGCAAATGAGGGAAGCTGGGAGCAGGAGAGGTGGTCAGAGACGAGCATGCAAAGTGGTTGTGCAGTCTAAATGACCAGTCCTAAAAACACACATACAATAACAGTATATGGAATTAACAGATTATATTTAGGAATATATCCATATATACAAGTATATATGTACATGCAATAACAATTCATGAAAAAGAGGCCATGGATTTGAAGGAGAGTGGGGAGGGGTATATGGGAGGGTTTGGAGGAAGGAAAGAGAAGGGAGAAATGTTGCAATTATATTACAAGAAGAAGACAATAAGGAGGAGGAGAAGAAAGAAGAAGGAGAAGAAGAGGAAGGAGGAGAGGAAGAGGAAGAGGAAGGAGGAGGAGGAGGAGGAAGAGGAGGAGGAGGAGGAGGAGGAGGAGGAGGAGGAGGAGGAGGAGGAGGAGGAAGAGGGGGCATCCTGTAGGGAATAAGTGAAACTCACCACTTATTGTGTCAGAGGTGGATTTCTAAAAGATGAATAGGGCTCTGACTGGTCAAAATACTCAATTGTTAAAAGATTTCTTTACACGCCTTTAATCACAGCACTCGGGAGGCAGAGCCAGGCGGATCTCTGTGAGTTCAAGGCCAGCCTGGGCTACCAAGTGAGTTCCAAGAAAAGGCACAAAGCCACACAGAGAAACCCTGTCTCGAAAAACCAAAAAAAAAAAAAAAAAAAAAAAAAAAAAAGATTTCTTTCTTTTTTTATTTTTCTTTCTTTTTTTAAAATTGAAAATAGATTCTTCTCTCACACATTATATCTGGACCACAGTTTCCCCTCCCTCCACCCTTCCCATCTCCCTGCTATCTCCCCCTCCCCCAGATCCACTCTCCCTCTGTTTCCCTTCAGAAAAGAGCAGTCCTCCAAGACACAACAACCTAATAGGTCAAAACAAGATACAGTAAGGCAAGGCAAAAGCCCTCCTATCGAGGCTGGACAAGGCAACCCAGTAGGAGGAAACAAACCCCAAGACAAAAAAGTCTTGGCAAAAAAGCAGGCAAAAAATTCGGAGACACACCCTCTCCCACTCAGGAGTCCCAGGAAAACACCAAACTAACCATCACAACATACACGGAGGACCTGGTGCAGACGCTTGCAGACCCCGTGCTTGTTGCTTCATTCAGTCTCTGTGAGCCCATGTGAGCTCTGCTCCAAGGGTTTCTAATGAGATGGTATTATTAGTAAGAGGTGAAATATCAGAGGTGGGGTCTTGTTGGAGGGAATTGGTCTCAGAGGATGTGTCTGTGAGAATGTATGTTGCTGACCCCTCCTATATTCCCTTTCCTTTGCTCCTGGCCCCCTCAAAGGGAAAAAAAGGACAATAAAATCTCTGGAAAACTAAACAGAACTAGAACAATTAAGTTACAATTTATTGGCAATGTTTTTCTTGATTATGATACAATAAACAAACTTTCGCCTAAATTTCTAATTGCTTTAAAGAAAAAAACATGAAGATACTTGAAATTTCATTTAATTTTTTTACCAGATCATTAAAGATAAAAATATGCTTGAAATGTTTAATATTCATGACTATTATTTCTACTTATTTGTTACTTGATAAATCTCAGTATTCAATTACATTGCTCAAAACACAATTTCACAAAGGAATTTAAAAACACTTACAAGAGAAATGGTCTTCTTTTACCCGCTAATCATCCCTGTGAACTTGGAGGTTTTGAGACAGCCCCTCAGAGATGACTTTACCGGCCCTGATGTTATAACTGCATTTATCCTCAGTATCAGAATGCTATCAGTGATTATGTCTTACTGCAGAGGCAGGTAGCTCATCTAACCTCCATCTCCATAGTGCTAATAGATACTGCAGACACACAGATAAATCTCATTTTATGTTATGCTTGGTCACAAAAAAAGAATTAGAGTGTGTTGTTCTAAGGAGCATGAGAATGTATGACCACTGAAATCATCTGTAAAAATTACCTCAAGATGAATCCCTTGAGCTTGTTAAGCACATGATCTAAATCTAGATCACAAGTTTGGTCCATTTTATTCTGATTTGGAAAAAACATAATGTGCTTCAGAGTGATTTGGACCTGACCTTTAGAAAGACAAAATTTTGAATTTTCTTCCTGAGACACATATTACAAAGTAGAAATATTGATTTTATTTCATTCAGGCAAGATTGGTTATTTTGTTTTACTTATGACCATTATAAAACAGAGCTGAGCAGCCTCGCTATGATCAAATAAGAATGATCTATAATGTTTTCCCAGGTGTTGAATAGCAGCCAAGCCATAGTGAGGTCAGCGATGTTAGCCAGTTTTCCAGCAGTGAGGCATTTTGCTGTGGACCACACATCCGAGTCTGAGCAAACACAGCAGCTGCAGTTTTTCTATTAGGAACACAAGCCTCATTGCAGACATGATAATAATGCAGGCATGGGTGCCCAGAGCACACTTAACTTGTAATTATTTTTCAATGTTCTGTTGGTCACTTTGATTATTCCTAAAATGGACAATCCACTGGGCCCACATTTGGTAGATATCCACACATATACACATATACATACACTTTCAAATACAGATACATACACTCACAGACATAGTGACACATACACACATACATACATACATACATACACATATATACACTTGTACATATATACATACAAATCATACAGACACATACAGAAATACACTCACAAATACACACAAACACAAAAAAGTACATACACAGCTGGGTGGTGGTGGTGCTCACCTTAATCCTAACACTTGGGAGGCAGAGCCAGGAGGATCTCTGTGAGTTCGAGGCCAGCCTGGTCTACAGCCTGGTCAGGACAGGCACCAAATCTACACTGAGAAACCCTGTCTCGAAGAAAAAAAAAAAGTACATACACAAATGCACACATTCATACACACTTAGGAAGACACAGCCTAAGTAAACTGTTCATGTTGAATATCTTTTGCTCACAGTATCCAGAAATACAAAAAGCAAAAAACAAAAACCTAAAGCCAGGTAAAGTGAGGTATTATACATATCTCTGGGCATTATAGGGCAGCCGATTTTAAAAATTTATCATCTTAATATTCAAAGTGAAGGAACCAGAGCCCTTTCTTTACAATGGCTGTTATCCCCGCCCCTGCCACTTATCCCCCATTCCCCCATCTCCCCTATCCCCCTATTCCCACCCAGCTTCCCCGTCCCCTGGCCCCCATCCCAGTGATGTTCTGTCAATGACCAGATCTAGTGTACCTACAGCTCTTCTGCAGGTGTACATGACTCAATGCGATCTGTGTTCACAGTGCCTTAAACTAACTTGATTTTTCCTACCTTTTTCTTCCATTCTGGGTCTAGACCACACCTTCACCCTTTAGAGAGAAATTCATAACTTCATTGATCCACCTGTCATATGACTCTGTGTTATTATGTTTTGCACTCTGAACAGTTTATTCCTAGCACTGAGTAAACCTCTAAAGATTTTACTTATATATTAGTCTGCAGGTTTATTTCAGTGCCCCCTACACACACACATACACACACTGACACACACACATACAGTGAAAGCTCCCTGAGGCAGAATCTTCACCTGTGTTTTTTATTCTGTCTTTAGGATTCAAATAATGTCCAGGGCCAAAGAGCAGCTTAATTTATATTTAGTAATTGAATAAAAAAAAAGGATGAGAAAAGAAAGGAAATCAATGATGCTTGAGGTTCAGAGGGGAAGGATCAAAGACATTAGTTGTTAGGGCCCAGAGGAGGGCATTTGTACATCTTGTGAAGACATTAAACAAAAATACATGTGAGTGAGGAGAGACTATAAATGAAGGCAAGAATGTGGATGTTTGGAAGAAAACAGAAAGGTTTTATAAAAGAGGTTCCTATAGCTGAGTAATGTCCCTACAGATGCCTACATTCTTACCCATACAACCTATGATAATGTTGCTTTGTATGGCAGAAGGAACTAGAAAGATACAATTTAAAGACTGTAAGTATCTATCCCGAAGAGTTCAGACTATATCAGTGCAGGTGACAGGGTCCTTAAAATGGAGATAGAGGAATTAAAATAAATGTGGTAGTGGAAATAGAGATGATAGAGACAGAAGAGGGAGGGAAGGAGGAAGAAGGGGAGGAAGGCAAGGAGGGAGGGAGGGAGGGAGGGAGGGAGGGAGGGAGGGAGGGAGGGAGGGAATGAGATTTGTGATTATAGAACTTAAATAGGAAGGACAGAAATTCTCCTTTTGAGTCTCCCATAGTAGTGATTCTGGCACTACATTTTGGACTTTGGAATATCAGACCTAAAACATAAGTATATTGTTTTAATATGTTAGATTGTGATTGGTGATGTGGGATTTTTTTTGTACGCTGTGAATATGTGTTGCTCCCATTGGTTAATAACTAAACCTGCTTTGGCCTATGGCAAGGCAGTATAAGAGCCAGGCAGGCAATCCAAGCTGAGATACAGGGAGAAGGGCATAGTCAGGGGCAGACATCATCCAGCCATCTAAGAAGCAGGATGCCAGCAGACCAGTAATACCACAGCCACGTGGAAAAATATAGATTAATAGAAATGGATTGCTTTAAGTTGTAAGAGCTAGTTAGTAATAAGTCTGAACAATAGGCCAAGCATGTATAAGTAATATTAAGCCTCTGAATGATTATTTACAAGCGGCTGTGGGATGGGGCAGGATAGAGAAAAGCCTCCAGCTACAGATTGGTAATTTGTTTAATTTATGATAAACTCATATGGAGTACTATGAAATGAGTACTCTAAAGATATTCCTCTTCCTTCTTCTAATTTGTCTTTCTGAATAGAAACAACATATTCTCAATCCAGAAAATTTAAAAAATACCTGTAAGAAAATAAGCTTACTCGCTAATTTCACTACTCAGGGGAGTAAGTACTGATATTATGTGTTTTCCTTTCATAAGTGGTCTTCTGATCAATGGAGACAGTGAAAGGGAATTCTAAGGTTGATATTAAAGTATTGTGCTATATTGAAATAAATTCTCAGTTAATATTTAAATTATAAGTTGTATTTAATTTAGTTACATTTCCTTCATCCTAATATACTAAATCTGAGTGTGATGAAAATGTGTGTTAAGGAGAGCCCATATTTACTGCCCTCCTATTCATACAGATCAATTACTATTTAAAAGCCTTGAGCACAGGCAGATGTCACTGCTGCCTCTGTTGCCCTCTGAAAGGTGCCAGCACAAAGCACAAAGCAGAGTAGACAGTGCTGACATCTCACTGTCTCAGTCAGCTACATCGTTCACGAAACCTTCCTCTTGCCTGAAGCTCAAATCATTCCCCCCAATCATGACAGCATATTTTAATGCCTCTTGCAGGTCTAATTACCTAGGGTCCAATTAAAAACTCTCTGAAAAGAACCTGTGCTATTTCAAGTTTTATTAACCTTTTTGTTCTCAAGGGGCTCTTTGTCCACACACCATGTGCTAGGTGGCTTTCCTTCCTAAAAGTGTTAAAGAAAGCATAGCTTTCTGAGATACTGAGGAGACTATGAATAAAGACTTAACTAAGGAAACTGATCAGATCTGAAAATATTGACATCTGGTCCTGAACTGGAAACATTTTAAGTAACCCTTTAGGTCCCAAGATGTTGTTCAAAGTAATATTAATAAACATGTTAACTTCAGTAATATTGCCTCCATTTTCTATAGTCATTTGAGCTTAAAAGACTGAGTATAACAGGACGTGAGAGAAGATATAATATTTGAATTTACCTGAGGTTACTGAGAAATTCTCAGTGTTATGATCCTAAACTTTATGTCACATCTGAAGTCTAGCCAGATGTGGTGGCACACACTTTAATTCCAATACTCAGAAGGCAGAGGTACATGGATCTCTTTGAGTTTGAGACCAGATTGGTCTACATAGGGAGTTTTAGGACAACCAGAGCTACGTAATAGAGAGAATCTGGCTCAAAAAAAAAAAAAAATGGAAAAAAAACCCCACCCTAATGGCGGAGCAGTGGTGGCACACACCTTTAATCCCAGCACTTGTGAGGCAGAGCCAGGCAGATCTCTGTGAGTTCAAGGCCAGCATGGTCTACAGAGTGAGATCCAGGACAGGCACCAAAACTACATAGAGAAACCCTGTCTCAAAAAACCAAAACCAAAGCAAAACAAACAAACAAACAAAAAGCCCCTAATGATGTTTGTAAATATATACAGAGAGTAGAAAAACCTGACAGATTTAAACTGTTTCTATATATAACCACTGGTTTGTGATTTGGAGTCAGGACTAGTCATGGAACTGCTATATACATTTATTTATTTACTTATTTATTTATAATGGTTATAGAGTTTTATAAACAATAATTTCTATGTAATGCATATTGCTGACTATAACTCCTCTTACCCCATGTTTTGTGTGTGGGTGACAACATCTTAAGATGCATGTAAATAATAGAACACCTTTTCCCTAACAGATTCCCTGCTTGGGTCTTGCTCCAGGCAACAATTGCTCCCCTGGTACAGGAAAGAGAAGAAGCAGACTTTGATGTCCCATTCAGACCATTATTTGTAATAATAATTGAAACATTGAGTAGAACAATAAATGAATTCCCACATTCAAAATCAGGTTTCAAATGGCAATTGTTCATGTTTGCTGTGAGTCTGAGATTTTTGTAAAGCTCTAGTTTGGCTATCTCCAAGGAAATAAAAAGTTAAAGGAATGACAAAAGTATTAGGGAAAATGTTTGAAGATCTAAGAAATATTCTTTGAACATGGGTCTCTATTTCATGGTATGGAGAAATGTCAAAGATGTAGTGTTACAGAATATTTGTTTAACCATGCAAAGATGTGTTGCATTTGTTTAATTATGTAAACATGTGTTGCTGTTTTATCTTGCCTGACTAAGGCACTTAATAAAAAGCTGAATGACCAATAGTGGGGGAGGAGGTATAGGCAGGACTTCCAGGCAGGGAGAGAAAGTAGGAAGAGAAATTTAAGCTCAGCAAAAAAAAGAAAAAGAGATGCCAGGGGCCAGACAGACAGATACGGAAGAAACAGGAAAGTAGAACATACAGAAGGAAAGAAAGGTAAAACGTCCCTAGGCAAAACGTAGATGAATAGAAACAGGTTAAATTAAAAGAGCTAGTGGGACAAGCCTAAGCTAAGGCCAAGCATTCATAATTAATAATAAGTCTCTGTGTCTTTATTTGGGAGCTGGTTGGCAGCCCAGAGAAAATGCCAACTACAATGTAGTTCTTGGGAAAGAGAAAATTCTTCCTTGTATGTACAAGAACAAACTGTACTCTTCATGTCAGTTAGTGAACAGTCTAACATCTGGATCTCTGTAACAGTATAGGCTGCAGAAGGACAATGTAAGGCCTATTATCTGGGAGATTCCAACAGTATTGGGGCAGCAGACAGCAGCTGAAAAACTAAAAATAAAAATAGATGATGTCAAGATTTTTTTCTTGTACTTTAAAGAAGTCACTGTGACTGCATAATGGAGGATGAATTTTGTGTGAGAAATACTGTGTGAAAGAATGCTTAGGAGTCAAGACAAGTGAGAATTGGTGACAGTTTTCTTTCAAGACATTGAAAGCAGCAATGGGAAAAAATGCAGACGTGAGGGGAAGGGTCTCAGACACTCAGGTTTGAAACCTAAGATCAAGAACTCATGGTTGGTTATGTTGACAGGTGTATCTTGGGTTAATTGCTGCTGTTAACCACAGTAGGATCTATTAATAGCAGTTAGATTATAAAGTGGGTAAATACCGTGTTCTATACGGAAGTTATGACTATGAAATGTTAGTTTATGCAAGTAAGAAAAATGAAATGCCAAATGACATGACAGCTGAGGGGCATAGAGGAAAGGCCTCTCTGATCACGTGTGACCGGAAGAGGCTAGTTCCAGAAGTTAGATATCACAGGACAGTCACTGTACTTCATCAAAAAGACCTTCAAAAAGGTGTTTAGGGAGTTGATACTGACTTTATTGGAAGCATGAATCTGGGTGCTGCATCTACATCTAAGAACTGAAATGCAAATGGAGTGTCAATAATTGGTGTAAATCATTAGCCATTCTCAGTAGAGAATATAATGGCTGAAGGGATGGAATGTCCTTCTGCACAGACCTTATTATTCTGCCCTGTATGTATGTATTGAGTTACTATAAAGTACCTCAAAAAAAAAAAAAGAAAGCCATGTTAAGTGGCCAATTTATAAACAACAATAAAACAATATGTAGAAAAATATAATAATTTCTTGTACTTTTAAAAAATAATTTTGGTCTTTAGAATTATATTGAAATTAACATGTCGACAAAACAGATAAAACCTTCTGTATCAATGGAATCACAACCAAATAGTTATTCACAAATAGTTTTAAGTCTAAAAGTCTATGTAGCGTAGAACATCTTGCGTGCCACTGAAGTACTTTTCCTTAATTAGCTTTCTTAGATGCGTTGCTGTCATGATCAGTGAAAGGTCTGAGCTACAGGGTTTGAGGTGGAGCTCACAGAAGAGTGCTCCCCAATTTCTTCAAGCGAGGGTTTAATCCTTAGCTTCACAGCAGAGGAATCACCTTTAGCTTCGGTGTTATGTTCTGTCATGGGGACTAACAGGAAGTTGCATGGTTCTGTGTACTGTGAAATTTTCAGTATTCCAGAGTGATTGAGTGAATGAGTCAAGGTGTTTCCATCTAAGTTAAGGTAATTGCCCATCGTGGACCCCAGGAAGGAGCATGATGACAGCCACTGGAAATGAGGAACTGCAACCTGGGGAACCTCCGCTTCAGGGCTGCTCCTGTGGCCTTCGTAGAGGGCTCTTATATCACAGTCTCTGATTCCGCGCCTTTTCTTGTAAAAACGCCACAGAAAACGTCACTGTGCGTTTGTTTTGGTAATGCTTTCTTGTTTCCTTTAGCTTGGGAAAACCTCTGGGAGGGCAAGGGTTCGGAGAGACACCACATTCTTTTGTTTACTCTGAGAGGCTGTGTGGAGACCATTTCTTTCAGTCCCAGGAAGGCAATCACATGTGCCATCCAGAAGGGCTTTTAAATTGGTCTCCCAATTAAAAAGGAAGTGAGTTTTATTATGAAAACTTTAAGAGAGTTGCTTTCTCAATTGACCAGTGAAAGTACCCCATGAAAGATTAGTGCAAAACAAAAATATATTTTTGAAAATATACAATTTTAATGAATTAAATTATCTGAAAGAATAATTATTAAAACTAAGAGATATCAAAGGATGCTTATGCTAAATTATATAAATGTTTACATTGCAATTGAAATTTTCATTACTAGTTTACATTTAACTTTAATGTTCTACCCAATATCCTCTCCTGAATTATAATGCACGGTACAATTATATTTTCAGAGACACCGACATGTTGCATATTTTAATAATGTTCTTTCTCTGTAGTTACATGAAGCATACAATTTTAAACCTCAATTTTCTTCAAATACAGCCTGTAATTTCACATAAAACCCTAGGTTGTAGTGAGTATTTGGGTGAGATAATATGTGCAAAATGTTTAGCATTGATAACCAGTCTCTTTGTGGGGCGGGGAAGCTCGCTGTTCTGAAAGTAAGATGGAAGTTTGGCACCTTTTCTCTTCCTATCTAATATATGTGTTAGTTTATTGGCCCAATGAATCAAAACTGTCTCATTGATCAATGATCTGAATGTCTGGATTTTAGTCTCCCATCAATTTATTGAAATTCATCATGTTATTTTGTATATTAATTAATTATACAGTCACTCTATATTTTATTTTGAAAATTTCATGTATTGGTCCATTCTCTGACATGTGGTAGACACAATACCTAGTTTTTTTTCCCTGATAGTACTTGTTTAGTCAGAAACTGAAAGCACAGATACTATGCGAATGTGTCATGACAGACTTGCTGCTCATTTCCATTTTTTAGTTCTCTTTAGTTCACGAGATAGACCATAGCACTTTGCATATGTAAGGGAAACAATGATATTATAAGGCTCAGATTCTACCTTAAGCCAGAGGAAGAAATCACAGCACACCATCACAGCCCAGTGGAAGTTCAGATGGCAAGATGCTGCTGCCAGATGGGGATGGGGAAAAAAGTGTTCACTCATAGCTGTTCAATCTGAGATGATGCCTACACAGAGACTAGAGAACTCAAATTGGGAACTGAAAAGGAGGGATGAGTTTGGAATTACACATAGAAGAAGGCACATTTGTGGAGGAATAAAATTGCCGAATGGGTAGAACAAGACATGCATGCTATTAAGTAAGGCAAGGAAGAGGAAATGGGCAGGCAGAAGAGCATGATCACGTGGTATGTCATCTTTATTTCCATTCCTAACACCTTTCTTTATAGGAGGTCCAGTTATTTCTCCACTGGAGGCTTATCATGAAATACAAACATGTGTCCTAACCTCTTAATTCCCTGTCATAGGAGACAGTAACACACAAGTTTCAGGATTCTTGGGTAGTAAGAAAAGGAAATAGGAAACTCCTCTTCCACATGTCCCTTTGCTGATTCCTAGTCCCATTCTGTTCTTTTATTTCAAGAGCTGCAGCCACTACTTCCTGGGAGCATTCCCTAATGTGCAAAATAGGAGCTGCTTTCTTCTTGTTTAATTCTTGAAATACTCAAAATTTCTCTTCATTTTGATAAATAAATTTGTATAATCACACTCTTTGTTGTTTTTTTTTTTGTTGTTACTGATTTTATTTTTGCTGTTGTTGGATGGTGTGCTTTTTGTTTTTGTTTTGTTTTGTTTGTTTGTTTTTGTTTTGTTTTTTGCTATGCCTCAAATTAGGTCAAGTGTTGTTGTAACAGGTCCTAGAAGTTGCAAAGGAACACAGAGAAGCCATCTGAGAATGCTACACACAAATCTGGTGTTAGAGAGTGCTTGGCCAAAGCGTACAGTTCATTTTTTAATTACTAAGCCTTCCATTTACAGAAGGCAGAGAAGCATGTGTGTGGTCCTGGACAAGCAGTATGGGGTTCACATCTTTCCCCCAGTGGAGCATACAATGAAAAGTTGGCTTCTGAGCCTCCTTTGTGAATAAACAACTGAACTGAGGGAATGGTGTCTGACATTTAAACCAGCATATATTCTAAACAAGCACCTATTCCATGGTGATTCTTTTTTAAATTATTTGTTTTAGATTTTGAGATTATATGGTTTCTCCCTTCCCTTCTCTACCTCTAAACACTTAAATATACCCCTCCTTGCTCTCTTTCAAATTCATGGTCTCTTTTTTTCCATTAATTGTTTTAATTAATTAATAAATGTTTTGCTTACGTTAAAGGAGTTCTTACAATAGTTAAAAACTTCAAAAATTGAGGGTTTTAAAACATGTTTCAGAAATGCTAACATGTTGTCATACAAGACATGTTAAACCAAGGAGACACTAGAGTCTGTGATAGACAGAAATCACTACACTTCTGCAGCAAATGTATGGAATGAGCACAAGTATTTATCTGGTGTTAGGGTGGGTGCTGGGCTGTGAATCATGATGCTGAATAGGGGAGATTATCGTATGCATGTTTTGCTTTGATGTGCTTTGCAGACCTCCTCCAGCATAACAAACCCTGATTGCCATTAAGAAATAGTGAGAAGATGGACACACGCTTTAACTTAAAAGATCTCAGTGCACCTGTGGTCTTGACAGGAATTTTTGAATTGACTATGATTCTCCAATTTCCTTGAGAAAGGCATTCACTCAGTTAATATAAGAAGAAAATACTTTCTCACTGTATCAGAATATCCCAATGGTCTATCAGGTGTGTTAAGGAGGAATAATAAATGAGTGTTATGTTTTGTGCTCAGGATTGATTGTTCCAAGATGCTAACTTTGGTGAGAAATGTCTATAATGGAGGACCAATTAAAGAAGCAGCAGAGAAAGGAGATACACACAAATAGTGCCACAAAGTGTTATGGGAGTAACCAACTACTTTCTAGTTGGATTTAGGGCACACTCCATGACATGGAACCCATACCTGACACTGCTAAAGTGGCCATGAATCTGACATTAGAGAGTCATGAACCTAGGGAAAAACTCTGTTCTATTATTCTGTTAAAGGAATCTAGCAATGAAATGTCTCCTAAGGACATATTGTTATGCCCATAGATCAGTGCATAGCTTAGTCCTTATCAGTGAAGCCTCTTCTTGCAGTAATTATCCCAGAAACCCACAATTAGACAATGTGCACAGGGTGAGAGACTTTAGAGTACTCATTCCTAAATGGGATGTCTTCATCAAACTCTTTTCCCCAAGGCTCAGGATCTTTGTGGAAGAGGAAGTGATGGATGACTCCAGGAAAATACTTTTCAAGACACAATAGAACTGATACATGTATGAACTCAGAGAGATTTCAACTGTATCCGCAAGACCAGTGCAGGTTCAAATCAGACCAAATCCCAGCACTGAGAAGGGAAAGTAGACATAGTCCCTTCTCCTGAAAAAGAAGGGGGGGGGGGACTTATAATTGATACCTGCTAGGAAAGGGAAAATCAGTTTTTTTTTACAACAGAGTACTGCTGGGTCTATCAACCACAGCTCAGGAGGCCGAATGCCCAGGAGTACTTGAACAGCTCAACACAGAATCCGTGTTTTTTTGTGGGCTTTTCTCCCCTTACTATATTTGTTCTTTTACTTTGATTCTGTTTTGTGGGGTTTTTTTGGGGGGGTTGTTTGTTTGTTTGTTTGTTTTTGTTGTTGTTGTTTTTGTTGTTTTGCTGGGTGACAAAAGAGTGTGTGAATAAATGAACATGAAGTTGGTATGCAGGAGGTGGGGAAGATCTGGGAGGAGATGCAGGAGGGTAAAACATGAGCAAAAATATTGTATGAAAAAATTAAAGTAAAATAAATCTCTTAGCAAATTTGACTCCGATTCACAAAAAAAGATGCAGAAATTGTATTTTTATTTCAATGATGAGCTATGGAAATATTATGAAATTAACAAATAAGATAATCAATGATTCAAAGATTCTATTACACTCCTTCCAACTTAACATCTGTTCCCCTAACAGTAGCTACTATGTTGACTTCAATGTGTTACTTTTGTATGACTTTAAGCCTTGGGTGTAGTTATTCTTATTTTTGCTTTCTATAATATATTCAAAAGACATTTACCCCAAAATGTGTAACTGTAGTTTAGCATTTTTATTGCTATTTAATATTCTCATTAAAATAAATATTTATGCTGAACAAATCTATGCAATATACTTTTATATTCAATTGTGGATTGCTTTTGAATCTTTTACAGTTTAGGCATCTTTAAAATGGTGTTATTTTATATACTTTTGTATGTCTTTTCAATATATATATATATATACATATACATGCACATATATATATATATCGTATTGGTTATATTCCTAAAAGTATACCTTTAGATCAAAATATGTGAATGTATTGTTGATTAGACTGTGCAATACTGTAAAATACTTTGCTATCTTCACCTTTGACTTAAAAAGCAAGATAGCAATACAGAGCTGTGGGGAAAATGATAGTTTTCAGGTGAACATTACTGAAATAACTAGATGTACACAAAGAAAAGGAAAAGTTCATCCCTGTGTCACACAATAAACAAAAATTAATGGCATGTAAGTTTTAGTAAATAATTAAATTAAAAATTTAATAAGCTGTATTACTAAACTGGGAATTGTGGTATATATCCATAAATACATCACCTTGGAGCCAAAAGCTGGGGTATCATGAATTCAAGGCATGCCTGTACTATATAGTGATACCATGTCTTAAAAACAAAAAAAAATAGGCAAACAAGAAAAGGAACTATATTAGGAAATATTTTTATGACTTAAAGATAAAAAAATCTTATTTTGTATAGATTGATAAATATTTAATATTAATAACTGCCTAAAATATCATAATATGTATCTCAGGGTATACATATAGTTTAAATGCAATTTTCTCATCCAAGCTGACAATGCCTCCTCCTAGAGCCAAAGACCACCTAATAAAAAACCAATATCAGTGATGACAAACCCTCTTTTGAACTGTTGGTCAGGGTTGTCCAAGAGACTACCAAAATATTATAGACTATTGCTATTGCCCTTGGTTTCCCTCCAGAGGTGGAAGGTAAATTCCCATTGCTAATGGCATCATGAACTTCAGACACAGGACCCAGAGGCCCATGAGCTGGAGCTGACCTGAATGCCTTCTCCCAGGGTCTAACTTTCATGGTACCAGAAAGTACCATGCAAGGTTTCAAAAGAGGGATTCAACTAACAGTCTGACACTGGTATCAGGCATGTGAAGCACTACAATGACCTGCATGGCTCTCTAGTCCTGAGGGTTTTCAGTAGCGTTTTGCAAAGTGTGTTGGTAACCAATAGCTGATTGGCCTTAAGACCCACTCAGCAAGAGGGAAACCATGCCTCGTACTGGAAACATAACCAACTATCCAGGGCTAGTGAAGTCATGGGTTTCGGAGGAGAACTCCAACAACCACTTTACTAAACCAGCATAATCTCTAACTACATTCTAACTCTTTGTCCTCACACCCACAGATAAGTGTAGTTTTCAATCTCATCAAGTAAAGAACAGACAGAGACCGTTACAGAAAACCACAGCCAATCCAAGAGCTGTAGAGCCCAGTCCTCGTGAATGCATTTACAAAACAACTTCCACGCCTAAGGCTCAGGGAACACTGCAGAAAAGGGGTCAGAAAGACTGTAAGAACTGGAGTATTGGGGAGTTGGCTGTGAGATTGTCTCCTAGTAATGTCAGAACCCATAGAGTTTCACCAACCTGACGGCACAAACATCAGCTGAACAAGAACAATAGATTGTCAAAGTTCTAGATGATTAGCCATTTTAATCATAATGTCCTTTACATGGAAACAACACAGATGTTTTATCAATAGTAGTGGAGATGAATTATTTTCTGTTTTACGTGATACTGTACAACAGAACTTAGTAACTTTTTCTTCAGGGAAAAGTTAAAGAGGAAAGGTAAGAAACTTGGGGCAGTGCAATGGGCCGTGCTTTACCCTTATGTCTGTCATGCACATTTCGCTTCAGGATTATTCTCTGAGCTTTGTGTATTTTGTAAGTTCATCTATAGTACATCACATCTTACATAGGAAATGGCTTGAAACAACAAACAGCTCATCAAACATTTATTAAGAACTTGTACAATAGAACAGATGGAGGATTACTATGGGGGAGAAACAAGAGTATTTTAAAAATAAACAGAATTTGGGAAAATGATATGAAGCTAAATTCACATGTTGGTTTCACAGCAACCATTACTATGTTATGAAGACATGAAATATAAACAAATTTAGGGACTGGGTGGGAGCTCTCTTAAGGAAAATATTCTTAGCTTGACTTGAAAGAGAAATAAGGGACTTAAATTGTTTTTGAAGGAGATTTCAGGGGACTGAAGTTTTACCAGGAGGGTATAGCCATCCCTTCTTATTCATGGAAGACATGTTTCAGAGATGCCTGAAACCACAGGTAGTCCTGAAATTATTATACACTATTCTTTTTTTCTTATTTTTATAAAAAGACAAGACGTGTCTTTTCCATCTTAACGAAGCATGTATTGTACACTGTGGGAGTAACTTGGTTT
This sequence comes from Peromyscus eremicus, assembly GCF_949786415.1. Taxonomy (NCBI): domain Eukaryota; kingdom Metazoa; phylum Chordata; class Mammalia; order Rodentia; family Cricetidae; genus Peromyscus; species Peromyscus eremicus. The sequence goes on from NC_081435.1 coordinate 20,002,102, forward strand.
GAAGTGCAAGGCAAAAGTGGAGTGAATTTCTTTTTCCTTTTCCACACTTGTACAGAAAGAAGACTCATTCTTTCTGTAGGCCTTAGCTTCAACATATGGTTTCTTTTTGTTCCATATTAAGAATTGTCACTTTTCCACAGAAGGAGCATATTGCAGATTTTCTTGGCACACACGCATTGCCAGAGACCCCGCTTTTGCACTTGGGGTCATTATTAAATAAAATAAGAATCACTTGGACACAAGCATTTGCAATGCAGGGATAAGTAGATATGATAACCAGTGTTGTTCTGAAATAACTAATGGGTGAGTACACACTGGGCTCTCTGGATAAGAGATGATTCATGCACTGGGCAGGACAGAGAAGAACCGTATGAGATTTTATCATATGATTAAACATGGTATGCAATTTAAAAGATATGAATTGTTTCTTTCTGGTACTTTCGTGTGATTTTTTTTTAATGTAGTTGACTGAAAATAATTGAAACTTTAGAAAGTAAATTTGTGGGTAAGGGAGAAAACTATACGTGGTGCTAGTTTCCGTACTGCACTTGAATCCCAAGTCATAATCCTTTGTTTCATTTGTTTAGATGGGTACAGCTTCCTTCTCATGTCTACATGGCACTGTCTCACAGCAGACACCTTGGTCCTATGGTCCTTACAGTCTCCCAGCCTCTTCTTTCAAGGGTTTTCTGAATCTTACACATAGGAATTGTGTTACAGATGTAGAGCACCACACAGTCACTTAATCTCTGCATATTGACAAGTTTTAGATTTCTGTAATAATCTCTACCTGTTGCACAAAGAAGTTTCTTTGATGAGAGGTGGCAGCTACATATATATATATATATATATATATATATATATATATATATATATATATATATATGGATATAAGGATAATTTTAAATCCTGTCTTACCTTAGTATGATGACTGTTGAGGAGCATTTAGATACGTGTTGTAAACATGAATTTGTAGATACTTTTGTACTAACAGAAATAAAGAAAGAAAGCACTGTGAACTCAAGTATTACAATAGTGAAAAGAGCAACAATGTATTTAAAAGGACATTGGTTTTGAAAGAGGATGGAGTGGAAAACACTCATAATACATAAATATTCTTTAACTGAGCTGCTGCACTGACGGAAGAGGGCAGGCATGGATTGGAAGAGCTGTTGATGTAAGTTCTAGGACAGCTTGTAGAAGGGAAACACACAGAATGAACAGTTAAGGATGCATAAACTAGCCAAGCATCAAGACAAAGTGCAATTTCTGTCACTGGTAAAGAATTTAGTTTTGTCCTAAAATTAAAAGTTGAATTTGGGACTCAAAAGAAAGAGCACACTAAAATATTATATTTTTACCTGGGTATTAAACTTATTCCAACATATATAATAATGGTAATACTGCCAATAATAGGAATTTAGGGTAGGAATTTGCCCCAAATGCTCATTTATTAGGTGATATGAGAAGTTCTACTAGAAATTAAATGAAAAAAAAAATGAGCTGTGTGATGGCTGTGTCATGACAGAGAGAATCCAACTTAAATCACGGTGTCACTAGAGACATCATCCATTGAATTCGGGAAGAATGGTTCTCAGTCACCTGTGTATCTAAGCATCCTTACTTCCCTTGTCTATGTTTGTTCAGAAAGTATAAAGCCCTAGGTTTGTGCCAATCATTGGCAGCACATAACCTACAGTCAGGACTACTGGTAATACACAGAATTGTGCATAGCTAAGCAGCCAATACAAGTCATTGCTGTTAGGAAAGTGCAGTTGGCAAAGAATTGGATAACTAACCTGGACTGTGAATTCAAGGGAGGTCTCTGTGAGAAAGGGATATTTATGATGATGTCAGCCTTCCTTAGAATGATTAGCACATAAATTGACATCCTTCTTCACTCTCCCTCCCACACCTGTCCTTTCTTTCTCCAACTTGGAACTTGTTCCTTCGATCCTCATGACCTACAGTCTGATAACTTTTCTGAAATAAAGAAGGCTTAGAAAGATTGAAAAGCTGCATGTATATGTCATATTTTATGTGTTCCCTGAAATTTATCATTTATTTTGTACATTCATAGATGTTTTGCTGAAAAACATTCAATGGAGATTTGAGATGGAGAAGATGAACTGGAGAGATGGCTCAGCCATTAAAGGCTAGGCTCACAACCAAAATGTAAAATAGATACGATTACCCCCAGCAGTAGTCTCTAAAGAGACTTTTCTCTATCACCATCAGCAACATAACTAGTAATGAATTCCAAGTATTTCCTCATCAAGAGTTTATCAAGTCACAGTTTTCTGTCTTCAGCATTATAATAACTACACAATAAAACTAAAAATGCAGCAGCGTGTGCAAAGTGAAAGGTTGAGCCCAGCACTCTGGAGTGGGCCAAGAGGATACTGTCTGCTGATGCAGCACATTCTTCTACAAGGGAAGAAGGAGGCAATATGGTACTATGTTTGCAGTTCTAGGTTCTTCATGCAAGAACCTGAGCTACATTCTCTCCCTTACACTTCCATTATTTACTTTCACAGGTTCTGTTGTACCCATGTCGAGAAACCCCTAGAGACAACCAAGGAGCTGGTTTCCAATGCAAGTACATAAGGGTCCTTTTATTCAGGTTCAACCTGGGCTGCCACATGGCAGATGGAAGGAAATGTGGCAGTGGCCACGAGCCCAGGTGTAGAGGGTTTTTATAGGGAAAAACCACAAACCAGGAATTGGCAACTTGGGATTGGGTAGAAGGGACAAGGTGATTTTTTTGAAACTATTGGTCTAGACTTTGGGCACAAAACCACATTTGAAACCACTGGGTTAGACTTTTGGCAGGAAACCACAACCTGCTGAACAGGATTATCTGGACTGCTCAGCAGGATTATCTAGATATCTTCAAGGGTCATAAACCACAGACGAATGTCTGTAGGAGTATGTAGATCTTGTTAAGCTTTCCTTTCCTCTATAAACACCAGACAGGATGTCTGCAGGAGGATACTGCTCTGTATCCATCCTGGAACTGAGTACAGCAGGTGGTCTGAGATGGTAGCCCTTTCCCTAAGACAGATCCTGTAAAGTTAAGTCAAGGCCTTCACAGTTCCCCACTCAGTTTCTGCCTCAGCTTCTGTCTTTATGAAATAGTAGTAAATACTGTACTATTTCAAGTCTCTTTTATGAATTTCATGGGATATCACATGTGTAGCACTCAACTCAGAGCAGGATTATACTTATAGAATATTTCTACTGCAAATTGTTGAGATCTAGCACAAACTGGCTTAAACAATGAAAGGAAAAAAATTGTATCTTTTTCTTAGAAAATAAGTGAGGGCAGGTGGGGGATGGACCCCAAGTCTAGAGAATCCAGGGAACTAAATTGTCAATAGGATTGTCTCTGCATTGTTCTCCTCTTCATCCACTAAGCATTGATTTCATTGCTTTATAAAGAACAAAAATAATTTTCTTGTAGGAAGACATGGAGGTTTTCTTTTTTCCAGTTAGCTGCATGTTAGCTAAATGACTGTTCAATAGGTGTGTGCTTCAGCAGGGTGGAAGCCTCTTTTGATAAGGGCTTTTGCTCCCCTAATCGTGGGCTTCAGGTCTATCTTTATGGAAGGCGAATTTGTGTTGTAATTCTTAGCAAAATAACGTTGCTAGAGTGGAAAAGGGCAATAGAGCCCGGGAGAGGGCCAGGGAGGCCTTGCTCAGACAGAGAGGAAAGAGCAATCCAAAGCAATGGTAAGAAGAGCTAATAAATGGTGAATGTTAAACTGAAGTCAAGTTCCTAGAGTGACAGAAGTGATCACCGCATTTGAGTTGACCAACTGTGGCTTATAAGTGAGTTCATTAGGCTGGGAATGGGAGTGAGTCAAGGGGGGAATCCCAGACAATCCCTCATCTCACTTAATAGCCCAGGATTTTTCACAGAAGGACGTGTTAGAGAATACACCTGTGATAGGCAATTGTTCTCTAATCCCTTAAAGTGTCTCTCTTAAATCCCAATAACACCAAATGTTACTTTGCATGATTAACAGGCTGTTACAGCTGCAGTTAAGGACCCTGAGGTAGAGATTATCCTGGATTATCTGTGTCAGCTCAGTTTAGACACAGAGGAGTCTGGTAGTCCGGACATGTCAATAAAGAAGGTGTAAAGCAGACAGCTGGAGCAGTGCCGCTCTGACTTTCGTGATGGAGGAGACCACATACCAAGAATCCTCCTTGGTGTGAGTGATGTCCTGCAAGCGAAAGGATGAAGCAGAATCCCCATGAAGTAAGGACAGCAAACGTGGAGGACTCAGGTTCCCCTTTACATGTGCCCATCTCTCACAATCACTGTCTCTGGCTTCTGTGTGCCAATCTGTAGCTGTTATATTAGACAGCAAGTCTCGTGAATATAAGCAGAGCACAAATTGATTTTCTTCTCTCGTCCCAGTTACTTCGCTTAGGAGGTGGGGAGTTCTTTTCCCTTTGCTCCAAGAAAAACTCAGCAGGCCCCCACTTTTCTTACCTCCTAATTTATTAAACATTCTGCAGTTAGATTCACAAGGCAGACATCTCAGCATTCGGGCTGTTCAGTTCTTAGAGGAGCAAAATCTGTGTACCTTTCCAGCTGCTTTGCTAGAGTCCCCAGCTAGACATGGCTCAGTGGGTGGTGGAGGTGCAGCAAGTTCTTGTTTCTCCTTTCTCCCTTTTAAACTTTCAGGGCTGAGAAAAGAAAGAATGCTCAAGGTGTGGGAATGATGCTTGTATTTGGGTGGTAAATCACTTCATAGGTTTATGCTCTCTGAAGCTGGGCTGTTGATATGTTTATACTCAAAATAGAAGAATGTCCAATTAAATTTGAATTTTATATAAACATCAGATTTATTTTAGTATTCTTATATCTCATGTGATATTAGGTATTCATTGTGAATTGCAATTTGTTATTTATCTAAAGTTAAAATGCACTGGTAGCCTATGTTTTTATTTGCTCTATCAATTCTATAACCTTAAGTACTCCTACTGTATTGCTGTTCACCTGTAATTGTTTTCTGTGCATTTTTTCTTATCCAGGCAGAGATACTATGGACATGTTGCTGAGGCTTGTCTTGTTGGCCTCCACAGTTCTACACTGGATAAGTTCTAACAGTCCCACACTGCTGTACTATTAATTATGCTTATCCAGTGTTTGGGCACAGGAAACATTCATGCAACCTTTGCCTTGGTAAACACTGGAATTTGGAGGACTACTTTTCCTATATCACCTTCATTTCCACCACCTGTGTTACTGGACCACTGTCTCTGAACTTCAGCATTTCTAGTCTACATGCAGGTACTGGTCCTCAGCACTTCGTTACCTGCAAATGATGAGTGTTCTTAGGGACCAAGGGTCACATTTAAGTCTCATGTAGAGCACATATTTCTGTGCTCCTATGTAGCTGGAGAATTTTTCTCCAGCTCCCACCACCAAGTCCCGCCAGTCCCAGAGCACACTTATAAAAAACACACAGACTCTTACATTATTTAAACTGCTTGGCCATTAGCTCAGGCCTATCATTGTCTAGCTCTCACTCTTATATGTAGCCCATTTCTATTAATCTTTACTTTGCCACGTGGCTCATGGCTTACCGGTACTTTACATCTTCCTTGTCTTGGCAGTGGCTCCATCCAGGATCTCCCTTTCCTTCCTCCTTCCTCAATTCTCCTCTCTCCTTGTCCCGCCTATACTTCCTGCCTGGTCACTGGCCAATCAGTGCTTTATTTATATAGAGTGATATCCACAGCACTCCTATGGACAGGGATTCATAGCAAAGAAAGAGCTTGGAGAGAAATTTGCCCACAGTTCTTTTCACTCCAGGAACCAAACTTTATTATTCTTTATCTCTCTATTATGAGCTTCAATTTTTTTTTTAATTTTGAAAATATGGACTTTTGTCTGGGAGATCACTCTGCTACATCTTGTCCCTTGTATATTGCTGCTCCCCACAAAGTTTCTAACTTAACTCCCTGTTCATATTGAAAAAGAACAAACAAGTTTGGCTGGGCTTGGGAGATGGCTCAGCAGGTAAAGGCACTTGCCACATTAACCTGATGGCCTGAGTTTAATCCCCAGATCCCAAAGTGAAAAGACAGAACCCATTCCCAAAAGTTGTCCTCAGATCTATCTCCACATGCATGTACTAAGAGGATAATAGTAAGTGAAATTTTAAGAGGATAGCGTGACTGACTTCTGAAGTTTATCTTTGCACTAGGTTTTAGAATTTCCTTGGGATTCAGTTTCTTTTCTTCTGTTCTGAGTCACCTTTATCTGCTTATATATTAGACATCTTACTTAAGCTATACAAACTGATCGGGGTTATAAATTTCTTTTATCTAGAAAAAAATGATAAACACTATAAAGATGTTCAATTATATTTAAAGTATGTAAAAAAAATCTACATTAGTTCTATTTTAAAAAACTGAGTTTGTAAAAAATATAACCCTGCTTAAAAATCCCCCAAGACTCAAATTATTTTTTCTTTCTTTCTTTCTTTCTTTCTTTCTTTCTTTCTTTCTTTCTTTCTTTCTTTCTTTTTCTTTCTTCCTTTCTTTCTTTCTTTTTCTTTCTTTTTCTTTCCTTCCTTCCTTCCTTCCTTCCTTCCTTCCTTCTTTCCTTATTTATGTTTGAGAAATGGTTTCTTTGTGTAACCCTGGCTGTCCTGGAACTCATTTTGTAGGCCAAGGGAGCTCCAAACTCTGAGATTCACTTGCCTCTGTCTCCCAAGTGCTGGGATTAGTGTGCACCACCATTGCCCCACAAATGTCAAATTTTTGGTGAGCATTCTCATATTCCATGGCCTATTCTTTGGCAACTCTTCTTATTACTGCTTAAAACTATTATATTTATTGAGTGATTTGTGGGAGGAAATGCGGGTACCACAACATTTGTGTGGAGGTCAAACAAAAACTTGTGGGAGTTGGTTCTCCTACCATGTAGATTCAAGGATTGAACTCAGGTTTTGAGACTTGGTGGCAAGTGTCTCTCACTGCTGAGCCACCTCACTGACTCGTATTTTTACTTTTATTCTTTTACCCAAGCCTTCTTTATAGTTATTATGTGAGTAACTGACTTAAGCTACTTTGTTGCCCCATGCTTTGCTTACTCATTTCCTTTTCTTCTGACAAAGGCACCTCCTGGCCGTCTCTAAGAGTAGGCTCTGTTTAGATTTTTAAACCTCACCAGTTCTAAAAAGGTTTGTGTCTTACCTGTCTGCTGGAGAATTCTTGCTTGGTTTTTAGTGGCGTTAGTTTTTTCTTACAAACATTCCTAGAATGACTTTTGTAAGAAGAGCCTAAATAAAACATCCTTATTATAGTTGATATAAATTAAAGTGCTTTCTGCTACCCATCTCACATTCTCTAAGGAAGGATCTATATCACTCTTCTCTTGGCTAGTTCCCTGTCATGGTGTGGCTCACTGTCCATGCAGCTCAGTCCGTGGATGGTGTGTGGGACCTTTTTTCACATGCTCATCTTGAGATGGGATGTCATCCTTTTGCTAATATTGACAACTGTGAAAATCTTTGCCAAAATTTAACTTTTAAAATTTAGTAGAATCATTGAATTATATAAGAAATGAGTCTTTTGTCCTTTATTATCTTTAATTACTAGACAATAATTAAAATAAACTAGAATAAAGTAAAACAAAAAATCAAGCTCACCACACAGAGAAGAAGGATGGACAGTATACACTTTAAAGAAGGTTTGTCTGAAAAAGTGTAATTATATATTCCTTTAAATTAACATCCCACATTAACTAGCAACAAATTGTTGGTCCCACAATTGCCAAGTCTTGATTTCTTCTCTAAATTCATAGACTTTACTTGTAGCTTAAAGAGTTTGTCCATTTCCATGTAGCTGTTAGGAGCTCTGAAGGCTTCCAAATACTTTGCCATTGTTTTCATAATAATACAGTTAAATGATATTGTTGTATTTTTGTAGAATTTCCAATTCAAAAATTTTATTATCTTCTTCTTTTATTAGCATACTTTAATTACACAAAGGTTTCATTCTATACATGTTCGTACACATATAGACTCTATTCTGACCGTATTCACCCCATTGGCCTTTCTTTCCCCACCTGATACACCCTACCTCATCCAACATAGTTCCCCCTCTACTATCATGTCTTTTAATAAAAAAATTCAGACTCCACATTTGCGAGAAAGCATGCAGCTTTGTTTACAGGTCTGGCTTATTTCACTTAACCTGATGACTTCCAGTTACTGGGTGATCTAAACGTAGGGCATGGGTTTGGTGAATATGTAAATGAAATAGTGGCTAGAAGACATGTGAAAATAGAGCTAACCTCAACTACTTAAAGGCATCTGCCTAGAAAACCAATACTTTTCAATAGTAAACATCAGGAACAGCCAGCTGGCAGTCCATCAGGCAGATTGCTGCCTCTAGAAACAGTTTCAGGATGTGAGCCATTTTTCAAAAAATAAGAATAGGTTTTAATTGTCCAGAACATGGTTTATAACTCAAGCTTCCCTAATTTTTATACTTACCCCAACTTAGGTCTGTAGAGAGACTATTTGATATCTCTCTAATCTACATGACCTCCCTCCAGGTTCCTTTACCCAACCTCCATCATGCTACTGCTGAGGCATTCCCTTTGTGCTACTCTGCTTTGTACTACCATAACCAAGTATTATCACCTGGATAATTTGTAAATAAAATGAACTCGCTCATCATAGCTCAAAACACTTCCATCTCAAGTTGAGGGTTCTGAAGATGACTCATCCCATGGCAGAAGGTGGAAAGGTGGAAAGCCAAAGAACAAGAGATTGTACTTCAGAGAGAAAACAAGGTGAACCCCATTCTCTCATCAAGTACCTAAACAGATATAAATAACCCACCTTTTCAATAACAGCATAAATCAGTTAATCTACCTGCATGAACTAGTGACCTCTCGAGGTTCTCACCTTTAAACACTGTTCCAAGGCTAATGAGATGTATCAGCGGGTAAAGGTTTGTGCCGCCTGTCTTAACAACCTGATTTCAGACCCAGATCTCACATAGTTCAAGGAGAGAACTGACTTCATGGGTTGTCCTCCAGTCTCTGCTTGCACTCAAATTCCTGGGCACATGTGCATGCGAGTACGCACACACAGACACACACACACACACACACACACACACACACACACACACACTATTAAATAAATAAAATATAATAGACATTATTGCAATGAAGACTAAAATTTCCACACTTAGCACCCCAGTTTTTCCCTACAAGACTGCATCTGGATTTTCAAAACCCAAATGATAGTGGCTAATATCCTTCCTCTTGAAGGACCCCTAATAAACCACATTCGCCTCTCAGATGGTTTTTCATTCATTTCTATAAATGTGTTTAAAACTTTATTTATGTTCCTCAGAAATTAAGAAATACTGGATACCTTTAAATTGTTGTCTTTCTTCTATAATGAAGAGCCATGCAGAATCACAGCCATGATGAACAGAGCAGTTCCCATTTTTAGATAATAGCAGACTATATTTAGAACCTGGTTAGACTCTGATTAAATACAATGCCTCTTGCAGTACTTCCCCTTTGTTCTCACTGCTACTGAATACCTAGTTACTAATTGCAGTTTTAATTATACTCTCATGTCTCTCAAAGGTCATGAACCAATTGTAAGAGAGAGAGAGAGAGAGAGAGAGAGAGAGAGAGAGAGAGAGAGAGAGAGAGAGAGAGAGAGAAATAAAGTTGCCTGTTCACAAAATTCCCCAAATATGTTGCATTTTTATGAATCGGTGATTCCTAGTGGTTCTCCCTGCACAGTGTTTAAAGAGTTTCCCTAGAGATGAGGAAACCACAGTGCAGACTGTAAGAAGCAGGGAACCTGGCTGAGAAATTCCAGTGAAAACCACTATGGCAGACAGTCTGCCTGCAGCAGCAGAATAGAAAGTCATTTCTGCCTGAAATTTGCTGTGTGTATAAGAAGCCATTTCTGAAATTCCGAGTGTTGCCAGAAAAACAAGAACCTCAAGAGATTTTCTGTTGGTGTTCAGTATTTTGACCCAGCATATTGCAGAGTGAGGCTCTTGGAAAAGAAAAGGGTGTGAAGCTGAACCTTGGGCTCTTGTCCTGATTCACTGCCACTGCTGTATAAGCTCGAGGAAGTTACATGACATCTTCAAGACCCATGTTCCAGTTAAGTGTGAACAGTTCTGGCTTGGCAAATGAGTGCAGCCTTTCTGGAGCCATTTGAGTGGTGCTTACCCAGATTAGATGTCTCTTCTTTAACTTCTCCACTATGCCCTTGAGCCGGTATTCACTGTGATATCCCAGCAGAGCCTGCTAACCCTTGTGGAAGGCATCCTGGGGTTGCTACCATGTCTGTTTTGAAATCACCCTAGTTCTAGCATTATGAGCATAAGATCTACTCACAGCATGTCTGATGATTCCTGTATCAATTTAGGAGAAGTAGAATGCTCTAAATGATATTGAGGTTGGAGACTCCAGTCTATTTTTTTAATTACTGATGCGTGATCCTAATTAGTCTTATCAATAAAAACCCGGAGTTAGATATTAAGGATGAAAGCTGAAAGATCAGAGAAGCAGAACAGCCAGCCACTAGAGACTTCTTACCTCTACAAAATCTCAGAACAGAATGGGGTGCCTGGATCCTGTCTCCATTCACTTTATATTCCCTAGTGCTGGGATTAAAAGTGTGAGCCTCCCATGAGCTGGGATCAAAGGATGAGATGCCAAGTGTTGGGATCAAAGGTGTGAGCCACCACCATCAGGCTCTGTTTCTTTTTTAGACTGGTTCAATCTCATGTAGCCCAGGGTGGCCTTGAACTCGTGATCTTCCTGCTTCTTCCTCCCAAGTGCTGGGATTACAGGTGTGTACCACCACTGCCTGGCCTCCATGGTTAACTAGTGGCTAGCTCCTCTCTCTGATCTCCAGGCAAGCTTTATTTTTCAGAACACAAACAAAATGTCATACAATAGAATGCAGTATCCTTTTTTTCTGTGAGTATACTTAAGAGCTCTTCCTGTTCAGAGTCCTACAGCCAAACATTAGGCAGAGCTCAGGGAATCCTGCAGGAGAGGAGGAAGAAAGGATTGTAGGAGCCAGAGGGGTCAAGATGCTACAAGAAAACCCACAGAATCAACTAACCTGGGCTCATAGGGACTCACAGAGAGTGAACTGATAATCAGGGAGCCTACATGGAACTGACCTAGGCACCCTGGATGTATGTTACAGTTCTGTAGCTTGGTCTTCTTGTAGACAAAAACTTTATAGAAAAGGAAACTCAGGTCTAGTCAGTGTTTCTCCATGAATTCTTTATAAACTTCCTCTCTATGCCACTTTCAACTTGAAATAAACATTTAAGATATTAAGAAAGAGAGAGAAGATAAGTGTTTTGTCCAACTAGAGTTTTGACACAGAATCACTGACTATATGCTTACTTTTCTTTTAATTTTTTTTTTTTTTTTTTTTTTTTTTTGGAGCTGAGGACCGAACCCAGGGCCTTGCACTTGCTAGGCAAGTGCTCTACCACTGAGCTAAATCCCCAACCCCTATGCTTACTTTATACTTGGTATAATTTTACTTTAAGAATATGAACCACATGTACCATAGTGCACAGATTACATTAAAAACAAAACAAAGCAAGAAGAAATAAGGGTCTGGAGAGATGATTCAGTCAGTAAATTATTTGCTGTGCAAGTATGAAGACTTGAGTTTGAATTTCCAAGTGCTTGTGTAAAATATAGAGGCAAACACCTGTAAATCCCATGCTGTAATAGCAGAGTCCGAAGAATCCCAAGAGTTCACTAACCAACCAGTCTAGTTAAATTGGTCAACCATGGATTCTGTGAGAGATGCTGTCTCAAAAACTAAATGGAGAGCTATTGAGAAAGACATTCAGTATTGACTTCTGACTTTTGCATATGTTCTACATACATCTACATAAACATAAAGAGAGAAAGAGGGAGGGAAAGAGGGAGAGAGAGAGGGAGTCAGAGAGAGGGAGAAAGATGATACAGGAATAAAAGAGTATAATATTTATTTCAAAGCAGTGAAAACTTTCCAGCCATGATTGTGTGTTCTTTGTCATATCTTGATAAAAACTAATTAGAAAAGGTTCATACTTTAAAGAGCAGCCACAGACATATGTGTCTAAGACATGGAACTCTGAATTGTACCTTCATCCACCAATTTCCTCTCCCATTTTAACTCCTCAGAACACCTGCTAAGGCCCTTCAGAGCCAAGTACTCTACTTGGGTTCTTCACTCTGAGGTTTCGACATTGGAATCATTCACTGCTTCAACTTTAGGGCTCCTTGACAAGGCCTCAGTCCCCTAATTTCTCCCCTTTTTCCCCTGAAGTTAAATGATCCCCTTTCCATTCTTTTGAGAGCATATTCCAAATTAGGTTGTACTGAGCTCTTTAGAGATCATATAAGTTCTGATCTACTGGTATTAATTTATATTTTTACAGTGGACTTTTAAGAAAGGCTTTATTCTATCCTGGTACAAGCCTAAATCACTGGAAAAGGCCAGAGATATCTACAAATTTGTTTCTTCCCCCTCAAATGACATCATCATTAGCATTCCATCTTACTCATGCTAAGCCCAGTGGTGATATCGTCATTGAGGAACACATGTAATTCTTGGAAGTCTGATAGGCCCCTTCTACAAAACCCACTTAAGAAATCTGTAGGGCAGCAAATCTGGGCTTTGATACTGTGTCCTCGGTTAGGTCCCATGTACTTCCACTGTATCTCCAGGGATGTCTACAGGAGACAGTTCTCTGAAAATGGACTTCCTGACTACTCCTTCCTGAATCTCTGAAATTAGCCACAAGCGATGTTCAGACTCATGTTTCTCCTATAAGTATGCTGATATTTTAATGGGTCTAGCTGAAAGCAACTGTTAGATGTGAATCCAATCATGGATGCTTTAACTAGGTATAGTTACATAGTCCAAAGGAATGAATACTCAAGACATCAAGAAAGAGTACATTGTTCGTTACAGCTCACCACTGTGTAGAATGGTCCAGTATATTAGTCAGAGTTCTCTAGAGAAACAGAACTTATAAAATGATTATATATATGTGTGTGTGTGTATAATTACTCTAATGATATACTTTAGTTTCTTTTCACACACACACACACACACACACACACACACACACACACACACACACAAGATTTATTAGATTAACTTACAGACTGTGGTCTAGCTACTCTAACAATAGCTGTCACAGGATGGGAAGTTCAAGAGCAATCTAGTACTTGTTCTGTCCACAAGACAGTGTGTCCCAGGTGATCTGCAGTATACACCAGACTCCACTCCCAAAGAACTAGGTTCTAATATCAGAGATGAAATGAACTTGTCAGCAAGAGTGAGGGCAAGCAGGCAAAGAACAAGCACTCCCTTCTTCCATGGTCTTTATATAGGTAGACTGCTACCAGAAAGGCTGTGGCCCAGATTTAAGGTGAATCTGCCTACCTCAAATGATCTAATAAAAAAAAAATCACTCACAGGTATACTCTGAAGCTTAGGTTTTAGTTAATTCCAGATGTTGTCAAGTTGACAACCAAGAATAGCCAGTCCAGTAACTGAAAAATTCTTGTAAATAAGAAAACACAGACAATGAAAATGTAAAAATGTGTTCAACATGCCGTATCTCTGAGATAGAAGCAAAAGTGTGTCCTAGCATTTGAGCTTCTTGGCCACCTGAAGTAAAGACTGTTGAATCCATTCAGAACAACTTTTCTTTCTCTTTACTCACAAGTTAGTGAATAGGAAGCTAGTTTGGATCTTGCTACAATAAACAATATTTATCTGGATAATTTTGAAAGTTCAATTGCAGAAATTATAATTACTCTAATGATATACTTTAGTTTCTTTTGACACAAAGAAATAATTTGTTTATAATAAAACAAATTTACTGAGTAGAATTTATTATTTCTATATAAGCCATTTAAATGAGCTTGTTTACAGTATTTAGGGCAACACGCACACAAGAGAGACACAAAATATTTCACCAATTCTTGTGAAGGATAGAATTTTCCTGATGTAGAAATAAACTCTCACATATGACTGAATTATATCTCCTTGTTGATTTTGAGTTTAAGGGCTTATTGGTTTGATTTTAAAAGGTTTAACCATAGTCTTTTGCTGAGATTAGAATTGTTCTTATATAGGCATATCCATTATATCCTCCCAGGTACAAGTGCTGGTTGTAAAAAAAAATCTTACTTATTTTGAGGATCCTTCATTCACAAATTTTTTTTTGCCTTTAAGTGTGTGTGTATGGGGGGGAGGTGTACAACTTTAAAGACAAAGTCCTTGAATAGAAACTCACCTATGGTCTAGGAATATATGAATATGAATATTTACATTCAAGTTCAGCTCTATGCTGCAGATATTTGATCTTTAGCCTCAGGTAGTTGCTACTATTTTCATTCTCTGTACACAAAATGGGGCAAACAAGTGACTTTCCAACTCTGAGTTTCTCAATCTGTTTCAGCTACTGTAACAGAATACCATAAACTGGGCAATTGATATATCATAGACATTTACTACTTAGTTTGGGGGGCTGTCAAGTTCAAGATCAAGATGCAAGCAGATGTGGTATCTGGTTAAGGCTCTTTTTGTCTGCTTCAGTGGTAAGAACTTACTATTTTGTTCATATGTAATAGAAGAGCAGAGACACGATTGTCTCCAGGATTTTAAGAGAACATTGATTCATTTCACAAGAGCAGAGACACCATGACTTCAATAGTCCTCAACTTTTAGTATAGTAGACAATAAGTTCCAACATATGAAATTTGAGGGACACATGCATCCAACCAGTGTCCTTCAATTATTTGACATGTATGAGGTGTACTGTGAGCGACTGTGACAAGTAGAGAATGGTTACTCAAGCCCATTTCTAAGGCTTTAATAAGACACAGAGAAAGATTTACAGAAAAGTGTGGTAAAGTACAGAAAAAAATTGTTTTAGAGAGTCATGGAGACATCAAAGAAAAAAAGCAATGTTTAAAGAAAATAAATTCCTATAAAGAGCTTTAGGTATGGGTAATCTACTCAAAATCTCAAAGGCTAGCAATATGGTGACATATTGCTTTTTCTGTTATGGATTGTAGTCTTACACTACTGTTTAGATATCTGGATTTAGGATGATTATAGGTCTAGATGTCAATTCCTGTGTTTGTCTTTGTTGGATGGGTATTTTACTCCTTGCTTTCTGTTTCTTCTCTGGTCTTCTAGGCTAAGTGGCCAAGGGTTCTGGTGACTGGTGAGTCTTTAGGTTTCATAGGGTGTTTCCACTGGGATTTTCCCAGTCTCATGACCAGGTCTGGCCTCTGGTAAAGCCAAAGTCTTCTTGGATTTCTAGATCTGGCCTGGCCTTCAGTAAAGTCTGAGTCCTATTGTGGGGTACTTAGAACCAGCCTGGCCTCTGGTAGAGCTGCTGGGGCTGTTTTTCCAATGGATGTGTGCTGTGTCTGGGCCTGTGGTGTCTGTTCTTCTAAATGGTGTGTACTGTAACTGGGCCTATGGGGTCTGTTCTTTCAACTGGTATGTACTCTGTCTGGACCTATGGAGTCTGCTGGAGTTCTGGGGAATGGCTGACTGCAGAGAGGATGATGAGGTGGGAAGGGTTGGGCAGCAGTGTGGGTCTTGGGGAAGCAGAATTCAGGGGGTAGCAGCAGTCCAGCTGGCAGGCGGGTCACTCCCCCACTCATCACTCACCTGAGGGCTGCACCAGAGCAGAGAGATTCCTCTGGGGTTAGGACAGGACTCAGTAGGAGTGCTGGTGCTGAGATGAGAGGGTGTGGGCCACAGGACAGGAAAGTTGCTCACCAGTTGTGGCCAATGTGACCTGTGCCTCAGTGGAAGAAGTCAGCTGGGGCTGGGGGCAGAGCCCAGCAGCAGCAGGTCCAGGGACAAGTTGTATTTATGACATGCAAGTTTATTCTAATCTCCTCAATGGTCAATCTACATTTTAATTTTCTCTCAAATGCTCAAATTAAAGTTAAAGTCCTACCCTCTCCTAATGATAAAGCAAAACAACAAAAAAAAATGGCTTTGGAAAAAAATTGACAAAATATAGTCTACTAAGAAATTTGTAGTATATGAGAAAAAAGAAATTCAAGGAATGATGTTAAGGTATATCTTGAATGCAATCATGTAACATAAATAGTATGTCCTTAATAATCTGATATTTTCAAAACTTATTTTGAAATTATGAAAAATGATAAATAGTGGTCAGCTAGAGGCATTTAGTGTTTACTGTGTGATTTTTATTTAAATTTCAATTATTAGTTATTGAACATATTAATCATAGTTTAGAAAACATGGAATCATTTTTATTACTCCTGAACATTTTTTCCATTTATCTTTTTTTAATTAAACTTTTAAGCAAAATATAATTGCACCGTTTCCCGCTACCCTTTTCTCCCTCTGGTCCCTCTTATGTATGATCCCCTTTCCTTTCTCTTGAAATCACGGCCTCCTAAACAAGCCTTGAAGAAGTACAACACCAACAGACAGGCTACCATGGAAGGGGGAAGTCTCATGGGGCCCCAACCATAGACAAACAACTACAAGGAACTAAGGACTGCTGAGACCAGGAGAAATAGCTCCCTAATAGTTATCCAATACCAAGTAGTCATCCCTGAAATCATGTGTTTACAAGGAACACTAACCAGACTGAGCAAGTTGCATTTATACTAAGCGATTTTTTTAACTAGGTCATGTACCTAACTTCTCAGCACTTTAAGCTATCTTTAAATTGGAGACTTAATTGTTCCCAAGGAAGAAGTTTACTGGAGGAAATATCCCTTAGAACCACAGCTCATATAAAGAGACCTAAACTGATTAGAAGGGGCTCAGTTTATAGTAAGAACCGCCATCAGAGAACAAAGTTCTTTTGAGATACAATGTTTAGTTTCTCCACACCCATTTTTAAAAATGATAAAATAATATTAGTGCTTTCAGCATGAATTCAAAAGGGAAAACGTACATTTTCAGTGGAATAATTATTTAGAAAAATGTAATGTCATTTAACAATGCAAGGTTCACTGTCAGTGGGTTCTACAGTGTTATCATTTACTAATCCGTGGAAGCTTGAGTAACTTTGAAATACAGCAATAATAGCTTATTTTTCCTTATATTTACCTTTTTCTTTCTATTTTCAAAAATGGCTAGCTGTTTGGTTGTACTTGAAGAAAGATGCAATTCCTCCTGGCCAGAGTTGTTGGCTTTGGAGCACTCCAGGACAAATGTGGAAGGACAGAGTGGTGATACATTACATTACAATTTATATTCCTGACAGTGGTCTCTTTTTTTTAGTGTATTACTTTTAAAAAGGAAAAACAAAACAAACAAACTAACAACAACAATAACCAGAATCTCCCATCTCCCTTGACTAGGAAAGATCTGCCTATGACCAGATTTACTTTCTTGATTAAAGAAAATTCATTAAATACCACTAACAAATTAGATTATATTACATTTTGTTAAAGTCTCCTGAGCTTTTAATCTAGTTGACATACTGAAACAGAAGCAGGCATCTATCTTTAAAGAGAAGCAGACGTCCAGTTCTCTCTCTCTCTCTCTCTCTCTCTCTCTCTCTCTCTCTCTCTCTCTCTCTCTGTGTGTGATGGAGCAGAATTCAACCAGAATTTCAAAGAAGAGCTAATACTAATACTCCTCAAATTGTTCCACACAATAGAAACAGTAGAAATAATGCTAAACTCTTTTTTTTTATGAGGCTACAGTTACCCTGGTACCCAAACCACACAAAGACACAACAAAGAAAGAGAGTTACAGACCAATCTCCCTCATGAACATTTATGCAAAAACACTCAATAAAATACTGGTAAACTGAATCCAAGAACACATAAAAAAAATCATCTACCATGTTCAAGTAGGCTTCATCCCAGAGAGGCAGAGATAGTTCAACATATGAAAAATCTGTCAAGGTAATCA